>NC_133754.1:68590000-68890000 GCF_036562045.2 Rhinolophus sinicus
AAGTTCCAAGCTTCCAACCATGGCTTGGTCTTTCTTGCAACCAGACCCCATCCTGAAGCCATCCAGGAGCCCACCAGCAGCTGCCTCATTAGAACAAAAGACACTTCTATCACCCAGGAAATTCCAAGGGATTTAGGGGCTCTGTGTCAGGACCTGGGGTCAAAGGTCACATATTAGAACAAAACATGCTCCTAGCACTTTTATCACTTACAAAGGTTTTGAGACTCTGGCCAGAAGCCAGGAGACAAAGACCAAACTACATAGCTATTACTATAACACAATATCACACTAACCTTAATAGTTTTGTTACATTTCAAAATATCTGCCATCAATATTAAGTGGGTGAGTGCTAACCATGTCAGCAGCAGGTCTGGTTTTTCTGCAGTTCATAACATTTCACTACAAGTTATAAGGAAGGAACAAAACCTCAATTGTTACCTGTGATTTTGCGTTTTTAAAACCTAATTTATGCCTTTCTTAAGTCTAATTTATTCTCCTTATCTTTCATTCTGTGGAGCCCTTCACTGAGGGAGGCAGAAAACACCAAGGTAATAATTAGACTGCCTGTTCAAGCTAGGATTGGGAGCAGATCATTTTGTGCGCCAGCCCTCAGCAGCAACCAGAAGGAAAAAGTCAAAGCAAATACAGGTTTTGGTACCAAAACACCCAAATCACATACACAAAAAGCTCAATATCTCTATTCTCCCATATCTATGTGGCCACTATAACAACCACAGAAGTCATTTGAAAAATAGAAACATTTATGGGATCTGTGATTTCAGAAGTAAAGCAAGGACGGAAGTAAAAACAGACATAGCTGAGGGGAAATGGGAAGCTTCACCTTCCCAGAAGGAGAAACTGGCACCTGCTTGAAACTTCTTGGACCCCGAATACTGAATATTTCACTTTGTATTGTTACGTTTATTCACTTCTAAAAAGCAGAAACACATTTACGATATAAGCGTGTTAAATGGGTATTATTAATTCACACAGGACATGGAATCAATTCAAGCAGATCGCTTTCTTCCTCCCTCTTCAGAACAGCAGTGGAGGGGAAGGAGATGACTTTTCTTCTGCAATTGCCCTCCTGGGTCAGGTGGGGCTGGCAAAGGGGTGTCCTCGGCCTCTGGGTTGGACGGGGTCAGAGGAATGAGGCCTGTATTGCTGCAAGTTGTGGTGCAAGGTGCAGACAGGTAATACCAAAAGTGAAGTCCCCAAAGGAATTCCAAGTCAGAGCCAAAACAAACATTCTAAACTGGGTCAGCCACCCCAGGAACCAAACAATGAGTGGAAACTAAGGGAAGGTGCCAAATGGGTTAGAAACACAAAACAAACAAAAAAAACTGATAAGTGGAAGTATCAGGCAGGACCCAAGGAAGCAGCTTTTTGAGGTCAGGCTGACTACATTTAGATCTAAAAGAGTTCTGATCTAACACCAAACTCACTCACCACCAGGCCGGGCTTTCTCCTGTACGGTTTCCCTAGATTTACCTGGTAGAAGATTCTGAAGCAATCTGGAACTTGCATTTCTAAAGTGAGGGAGGTTCCCACTGTCACAGTAGATAAGTTACTGGAGCTCTTACTGGAATCCCAGGTTCAGGGTCAGTTTTTGGAGGGTGGGTTGGGTGTAGCAAGGATCTGTGGAGCATGGTGGGGATGTTTGCAGAAAGCCATGGGAATGCTGGCCTCTGATAGTTCTATGTGGACCTCCAGTTTCTGAAGTGCCTGGTCTGTAAGATTCTAGAGGCGAGCCAGGCATCTTCCATTGAGATGCTCTCCTTTAGGATGGACAGTTACCATTCTATGTCTTACTTTGACCCTCCACATACTACAGAGTTTCCTAGAGGCTTTTCTAGGTGTCACACCTCCTCCAACACCAAGCACCTGTGGGAGTTGTTCTAAAATGAGATATTCTTGGGGAAGGATTGTTACAGCAAATGTCACTGGGTTGAGGTGGATGCACTAATTATTTTGGTTTTTGTAGAACTGCAGAAGCTTCCTGCCTTGCTCTTTTACCACGTTGATTAATTATTTATACAAGTCAAGACAGTAATGAGCGCTCTACAGCTCTCCATGCTGTTCTCACAGACCCTCCCCAGCAGCCGTGATCCTTTTCTTCTTTCCCATAAGGCCCCAATTCTGTTCCATTATCCACCTCCCCAGCCATGAGCCCCAGGAGTGGTCACCTCATGCTCAGCATTAGGGTGGCCCTGATCTGTCTGAAGATCCTCCCCTTCCTTTTGCCACTTTCAGTTTTAGGAACGAACGTATGACCACATTTGGGCCAATAAGACTTGAGGGAGAAATGTTCCAGAGGTTCTGGAAAGTGTTTCCTTACTCCCAAGAGAGAGTTTCTGCTCTTTTTCTAGTCCATGTTGAACTCGAGTCCACTTCTTAAAATCTTGCTACCTGCCTGAGTTGAAGCCTACACAAGAAGAAGGGCAGATCGAGAGACTCACGGAGAAATGAAACCAGGGTTCTGACATAGTAATGTCCGTGGAGCAGATTGCTTTTTTCATGAGATAATAAATCCCTTTATTGGTTAAGCTGTTTTAAACAGAGCTTTCTGCTTACTGTAGTAAATCATCCTATTGATACGACTGTATAAGGCAAATATTTTTTCTCCCTATTCCCCAGGTGAGGAAATTGAGGCTTAACATTAAGCAATGTCTCCAAGGTTAGACAACTCCTTAGGAAGAGTCAGGATTTGAACCCAATGCAGCCCCAACTCCTAAGCCTGTTTTCTTAACACACACAATGCAGAGCCCCTGGTTGACGTGATTAATCTGACTCTTAGTCAGAGGGTCGTAGGCTGTGGACAAGGATGCAGAGGGCTTTGATTATCCTGGGGGCCCCGAATCAAGGGTAACTGACACCTTGTCAGTGTACTTGTGCTGGCGTTGGCCTGCTGGGGGTGGTGCTGTTGGAGGCCTAGGACAATTTGAACCAGGGATTGACATGAGACAAAAGAGGAGTTCATATTGAAATCTCTCTGTTGCATAAAGACTCCTGTCTTTATGCCATTTTCTCAGTGAGCGTTTCTTCCTATATCCCAGGCTTGGTCAATTACTGTACTATATGCTCTCCTGATACCCTCAATTTCTTGTACTTATCCCAATATAATTAGGTAATAATTTAATATCTGTTTTCCCTGCAAACTATACAAATTCCTTACCCTTCTGGGCTTCCTTTCCTCTAAGCACTGCTGCCCCAGCCATTTATTTAGTTTTCATGCCAGGTGACATGAGTGCATCTGTCAAAACAGACAGGACATCATGGGAAATGGTACAGTCCTGAGTGCAATGCCACATATAGGTAGGGGAGTGGGGTCCAAGTTTGGGCTGCAGGAGAAAGCTGGCTGGTTAAAGGTAGAGAGAGTACGTTCCACTGTGACAGAATGTAGAAAGGAAATGGAAGGAAACCAAACCTAAACCTCATCTATTTCAAAATTTTGGCTGGAAATTAGAAATGTAGAAAAGCAGAAGCCTTGCACAACCGCTTTACCAGCAAGATAAGCAACACAAATACACACACACACACACACACACACACACGGGACTTAAGCTAGTTCTTTCATTACTACAATCAAGTTACATAAGATTTTCTGGACTGGTTTGAAAACATAACTGTCATTTGTAATTTAGTTATTGTTGGAAAACACTTTGAGAATACCCCCGCACCCCAAATATACTGAATATGGACTTTTAGTAAAATACAATTATTGCTTTGTATTGAAGTAATTTTTCTTTTTTCTCTTTCTAAAGCCAAGTGCATTGTGTGGAAGCCAGTAGGTGCTCAATAAATAATTGTTGAATAAAGGAAAGGAAGTTGATCATCGATTACACATTATTTCTATCCAAAACAAACAAACAAACAAACAAATAAATAAAACCAGAAATGAGTTTTTTCCCCACAAAGAGTGAATATTACATACTAAGGATATTGCCACAAATGGAATTCCTTTCAGCCTGTACTAGCTGAAGAAGAAACAAAATAGCTTAGGGAACCTCAAGATTGTTAGAAGCAAAGGGAAGGTGTAAGAATGCTGTGTGCCCAAGGCCAGCTGAGGGCCTGCTGTTTCTTCCTTCCTTCATCATTAATAGGTATCTATTCAGCACAATACTTGTAGTACTTTGCTAGGACCATGAAGTGTACATAAAGAGGTGTAATACCCAGTTTCTACAGGGAAGAAACACCACAATCACACTGACCTTTTCAAGTCAGAATATAATCATATTATTCTCCTGCTTAACGACATTCCATTGACCACAGGATAAAGAGAACAATCTTTAGCCTGTGTGTTCTATCTAACTCACTAGGCTATTCTCAAGTCACTCTCCTCCCAACTTTCTGCCTTTTGGCCCTGCTGGTCTTGTCATCCTCTGAGTGCTGAATTCTCCTGTCAATACCAAGATTTGTCTGCCTGAAATGACAACTTCCACACACATTTCCTTTCCCCAGTTAATGCCCACTCATGCTCCAGAGGTCAGATCCAACTTTACTTCTTCAGAAAGACCTTCCTAAATCCTTTAGACTGGCTCTTCATTATGAAGCAACACTGATCAAATTAGAAACAGCTATCATCATCAAAGTAAACAATTTGATCTATTCCACTTCTAAAGTTGATAGGGCCTAAAGGAAAGCCATAAAATTTATATAAAGCTCTGAGGAAAAGTTAGGGATAATTATTTCTTTGGTGAATATTAAATAAGCACTTACAAAGGTAGTGAGGTGGGTGCCGCGGGGATTCAATATCAGTGGATGTCAATGGAACTTACAAGCCAATAAGAGGAGGGGGCAGACATGTAACACATTCCACTGACACGACCTAAGTAGTGTGACAGAAATATATCTTGGGCCCTGTGGGGATATGAGAAAGAAAGGGCAAAGTCTCCCATGGGAGATGAGCTCACAGCTGTAGTTGTTAAACCAGAAACCTGTGGTGATGCCAAGGAGAGGCTCTTTTAGAGCAAATACAGGCCTAGTTACACTCAAAATAAGGAGAGAGATTGACCTCACCTTGTAGCATCCAAAGCGATAGATAAAAATTAGGGAAAATGGGTTTACGTTGAAAATTAATCCAGAAACTATTTGTTATAAATGAATGCAATAGAATCTTCTTTCTCAAAATTAATTGATTAACTAATTAATTAATTTTATTATCTCACTGGGTTGGTTTACCTATATTAATTAAAGTTTTCAAGACTCATTCGATTCATAAGATGCTATTTTTACAAAATGCTATTTTTACAAAAACACGATTATTTTAAAAATTTGTAAGTATGACTACTTAAGCACTCTATCTAAATGCAGACAATTAGTGCTTATAAAATAGTGAATCATACGCCACTGTATCTCCTAAAGATTGACTATTCTTCAAAGCTTTATAGTTATATATGGAAAGTCTTATACAGTATTCCTTCCTTATCCACAGAGAATACATTTCAAAACCCACAGTGGATGTCTGAAAGTCTGGGTAATACTGAACCTTATGTATATATTTTCCTATACCTACATACCTGTGGTAAAATAGTTGTTAAACTAAGCACAGTAAGAGATTAACAGCTATAATAACAAAATAGAACAACAATTATAGCAACACACTGCAATAAAAGTTATGTGAATGTGATCTCTCTCAAAGTATCTCATTGTACTGCACTTACCTTTTCACTTAAAGGAAGTATTTTATGGCTTCTCTCTGGCATATCCAAATTGCCGGGACTGCTACTCTTGCACTTTGGAGCTGTTAGTAAAATAATAGTGACTTGAACACAAGCACTGTTATACCACGACAGCTCATCTGATAACCAAGATGGCTACTAAGTGACATGGTCGGGCAGCGTCTAAAGAGTGGAGATGCTGGACAAAGGGATGATTTATGTTCCTGCTAAGACACAGTGCGACAGGGATAGATTTCATCATTCTACTCAGAACCGCACACAATATAAAAAATATCAATTGTTTATTTTTTTAATTTTCCATTTAATATTTTTGGACTTTGGTTGACCGCAGGTAACTGATACCTTGGAAAGCCAAACCATGGATAAGGGAGGACTACTGTACTTACAAATGTAACTTGTAAACCATCACAAATTAGAGCAAAACTATTTTCCAGAGCAAGTACTCATCAACTCTGCCTACTACCAATAGATGGCAGTAACAGTTATGCACCGCCATTTTCATTTGAACATAGTTTTGACGGTGGCTTCAGCCATTAGTCTAGCATGTATCTGCTATGTTTACATTTAGCATTGAGATACTTTTATGGGCATCCTTTACTCCATTGTATCTAATAAATGCAAAACCAATAAGGTGGCTAAAAGTGCTAGTTTGAAGAAGCACACAATTATAATGGAAACAACAGTAGAAAAAAAATGTAAGAAAATTATATATGTAGAAGACATTACTCCTTGGCACATCGGAAAAATTCAGTACGACAAAGTAATGTGTAAAAAGAACTGCTCTAATCGATCAATAATATTTAGCAAAAGATTAGGAGGAATAACTGCCAAACTGGAAAAAAAGGTTGGGAGGAGCTTGGCAGGTTTTTGCAAAAGGCTAGGAGGTCATCCAAAGTTTCAACATGGTAAAAATAGTAAGCCACTATGGCTTGGTGACAAGCTGTAGATGCCCAGGCCTCTTCAGATCTGCACAATCTGAAAGTCAGTGGTGCCATGTCCAATGCAGATGGAGCAGCTGTGAATTTCTGCAGGGAGACTCAGTCCAACACAGGGATACAAGGCTCAGTGAGTGGAACAAGGGCTGGAAGTCAGCTTCTATTTGCTGCCTCAGTTGGGGGAACAACCTGCATAAACAAATTAATTGCTAGATAACTCCCCACCACATGTGTGACCATCTTTCAGGGGAAGACATGCCTGCCCAAGATTTTCCATATAGTTAAAACTGATCTGATTTGGAAATCGGTGTGAGTGGAACTTATACTAGTGAAGGGTGGCAGGCTATGTCACCCCAAAATACGCCACTTTGGCATAAGAATTGTATGGAGGTAAAGACACTTGAAAACCAGCAGGTACAAGAAGGGTGCTCTGATCTCCCCTTTTCTTCCTGAAAGCAGGAGATAAAATTGCCATGTGCAAGATGTCCTCCCCTACAGAAGGAAAGAAACGTTTTTATCACCAGAGACACACAGACAAGAGACTTCTGTGCAAATAGACTTTGTTAAAACAATTCTCATCCTCCTTTAGTCTCCCTGTTTAGTTTAGTTACTTTTCCATAATTGCCTCTCTGTTTAACTTAATATAGAAGCATTGGGTTTTGCCACGTCTTAGAGTCTTCATTTTAGTGGGGAGATTTCCGTGCACATTTAAAAACAAAATTTACATTTTTCTCCTGTTAATCTATCTTACATCTATTTAATTCTCAGGCCCAGCTGGAGACCCCAAAAGGGTAGAGGTAAAGTTCTGCCTCTCCTACACTAACAAGTAGGAAAAGACTATCTGATTTTAAAGCTCTTAGAAGAACAAGCTGTTCTCCTATTGGATGAAAATGCATCCAAGGACCACGGGCATAAACCTCTCTCTGCCATCGGAACCTATGGCAGGGAAATGCCTTATTACAGTTTTCTGGGATGTAGTTGGTTGTAGGCAAATATCGACACCAACCACTCCCTCCTCCGCTGCTTCTTCCCTAAAAAGTGGAATCTATTTCCTCTCCCGTTGACTCTGGCCTGGACTTGTAACTTGCTTTTCTTGCTTTAACATTTGTCCCTGTCAGAATGCAACAGCAATGACATTCTGGAGCTTCTGGGGCCTGGACTTATGAGACTGGCATTTCCTGCGTTCTCCCCCTTTTTGTAGCCACCATGTAAAAAGTCCAACTACACCGAGATGAAAACGCGGTGAAGCAGCCAAGCTGGCGACGTGGAAAGACCACGTGGAGGAGAACCAAGGCGGCCTGGCAGACACCGTAGCCGGATGGACGCTGCAGCCCGTAGGCCAATGAATGCAGTCACTCCGATGACCCCAGGTGAGGCCAGCAGGAAAACCACCGGTCAGCCCACAGAATCATGTGATATAGTAAACTGCTTTTGTTTTAAGCGTCTAAGTTTTGGGGTCACTTCTCTTGCAGAGCCTAACCAGATTGTAGAAGTAGAGGAGCGTCTGTAATAACAGGTATGTGAGATCAAAGACAAAAACTGTCGTCTCCATGAGATTTCATGGAAATCAAAGTCAGTGACAGGTCAGTAAACATCCAAATGTGAAATAACAAAGGTAAAAAGAAAACGTTTATAGTAGAACTTCTGAAAATGGAATAGGTTACCTTGTCACTGGAGGGACAAAACAGATAACCACTGATACAGGCAGCTGGATGGGGATTCCTATATGATCAATGGTTTTAAAACTATTTTGCAATGGAACCCCAATATGCTAAATTGATAAAATACTATTTTATTGGCAAAGTATTTTTAAATTTAAAGCATCACTTTCATTTGTTAAAAAGGCCACCCATGAGGTTAATAAATGCATTTGAATGAAAACAAAGTGTACTGTCAGCTCTACTTATATCCTTACTATCCACTTAATTTCTGTATTTTTTTCCGAACACACCATTATCTAGAAAATGCCAATTAACCTAGAAATAGGCTGAGAGGAACTCAAATTCAGAGACTTTGCCTCAAGGCAAAGCGAGACATCCAGGACTCGGTAGGGGCCCGATTAATCCTTCCTGAGTGTGCGAAAGAGGAGCAGGCTGCAGGAAAGGAGCTCGGAACAGGTGCCTTTTTCCAGAAATGGCCCCTTCCTGGCAGCTAGCAGTGATGAAGATGCCATCACTGGCAGCTCCAGTGATGAAGAAATTGGTCCCAATCTGGTTTTCACTCATTTTCTTATTTCTGGAGCCACTTAAAGGAACATGTGCCTCCTTTTATCTACTCTAAGCATAAGGAGCTCTCAGTCTCTCCCTGCTATTTCCTCACCACTCCTATCTCCTCCCTCCCTCCACAGAGGTTTCATGGTAGTCAGACGTCTTACATGATGGCTGAAGGGTCTCAGGATGACTATCCCAAGAGAAACTGGCAGAAGTTTCATGTCCATTTCCACTTACCTGGGATATCACACAGAATCCCTTCTGACACTTTCTAAAGGCCTGACCAGGTTCAAGGGAAGGGGACATATACACTCCCTCTTGATGTGTCAAGGGATTTGCGGATATATTTAGAACTGTCACAAAGACTGTGGGGACAGAGCCCCAGAGAGCAGTTTCCAGGCTCTCAGCCTCACGTGGAGACGTGCTGGCTCAGATAGTAAATGGCCATCAACTGTGATTGGATGGCCATCAGCTGTGGCTAGTTGGCCGTTAGCTGTAACCAATGAGCCATTGGCCACTAATATAACTGCTGTGGCTACGCTAGAAGAAAATGGGGGCTGGCAAGAAGATGGTGGCTGAGCCTGGAAGCTGCGCAATGAGGGTTGAGAATTGTGTGGCTCCTGTTTCCTGTGTCTCCAACCCAGCCGCCAGCGAGAATATAGTGGTATGACTCCCCTATCTATGGCTCCGTGGGTGTTCCTTTTTGGCCTCACCATAGCCTGCGTTCTTATGTGGGGAGCGGGAGCAGAGACCCCGCATGACACCCTGCATGACAAATACGCTTCCTTATCTTTCCCTCCATTCTGCTGCCTAGAATATGGCTTTTACACTTTTGGAGCAGGAGGCTGGGGCAAGGTACTGCAGAGCAAGTAGAGGAAGGGTTCGGAGTCAGCCCTTTACCACCTATTCAGACTCCTCTATCATGTTTAGGAAAAGGTTATTTTGAGTTTTCCATCACTCACAGTCAAACCTAATCCATACTGATTAGCAAGGTCAGCAGGACTAGGCAATGAAAACCCTAAAGAGATCAGACAGTAAGAGTAATCCTATGAGGATGCAGGAATAACAACATTTCACTAGCCTACCACTCTTGAAAATTTTTAGTTATTTTTATGACTTCAAAGGAAGAAATCCTACATTCTACTTTCTATAGATAGTCAAGGAGTCACCCCTAAAGAAATGGGGTACATCTGCCAGATTTGAACTGTACTACGTCTAGTGGGTATGGGGAGGGTGTGTACCTTGAAGAAGGTGAAGCTGGGTGCCTGGGACACATGCTTATCTGGCTTATCTCATTAGATTCTTTGATCCAAACTCTCACAAAGTCTCAAGTAAGACCCCTTCTATCGAAGCTGAAAATCACCTCTTAATCCAAAGCAGTGCTAACCCAAACGAGATTTCAGGCAGATCCTAGGGACTGCTTAATGTAAGGAATTATTCAAGTGAGGGAATTCTATGATGAGTGTGTATAACCCATATATGAGTAACACCGTATGACCTATCCCACCAGGATTAGCATTTTCCTACATAAAATATTCACTCAGTCATTTTTTTTGAGAAGTCATTTTGCAAATTATCTATCCTTTGACCATTTATCAATTGGGGGTTTCCTGTGTTTTATGTGCTTTCGTGTGAGTTCTTTCTAAATCAAGGATTCTAGCAGAATTAAGTCTGATGCATTTTAATGCCATTTTCCATTGTTAGTTATTCTCAGAAAATTATAAATATTCCATGTTAATTGCCAAAATGTTCGGCATCATGGTTCGCCATAAATACTCTTCTGCTGCTAAGTGCTAGTGAAACTTATGGTTTACTGATTTGTTAGAGTTCATGGAGATTTATTGACTCGGAGCTAATTAAATTGTTGCCTGTTGCTTTTGAAATTCCGCCACAGAAATATGTATGTCATTAGTGCAGCCTTCATGCGGGAGGCCTGAGTTGGATTAAGACAGACATTTTCCCTAAGTGCTTGCTGGAGATGGACATGGGGATGTAGGATGGCTTCGCAGAAGCTAAGGCTGTAAAAACACAAAACAAAAACTTAAAAATGAGCAATACTTTTGGTTTGTTTGGTTTTGGTTTTGCTGAGATTTGGGAACTATGTGTTTAAACTTGCTACATTTCCCTTGCAGAAGCTCTCTTTGAATAGGAGTGCTATTTGGTGGTCATCCTGATTACTTTTATCATAAACATTTTAGGGGAAATTCTAAAACCATGTGTTTTGATGCATGATTGTGAATACATGAATCATTTGGGAAAATTTCACACACACAAAAAAAAGGTAGGTTTTTCAACTTATAAAATGACCGAAGAGGTTTTAAGAGTAGAACCACCCATTATTTGTAGTCACATTAAGTCTATGATGTTCCTTCACATCAAATTTCAAGGATTAGAACTGATCAAGAAGCCAAGCTGTGGCCTGGAGCCTAATTGCCTTCTGCCACCAACCAAGCCTCTTTTGTCAGTCGTGTCTTTTAATGTCCTCTGTCTTGGTTTCCTCCTCTGGGAAATGGTGATAGTAATTGTAATCTCCCACAGGGCTGTTGTGAAGATAAAGAGACCCCATATTCACAGCCTTTAAAATAATAAGTACTGGTTGGTGTTATTTTTATTTTTGTCATCATAATTATAGTAATAAAACACATTTATGCTGACCTTTAGTTTACAAAGTTTTCACCTCTGTCATCTCATTTGACTTTAACCAGATGTAATGAAGTCACCTATCATTATTTTTATGATTCCATTTTAGAGATGAAGAAATTTAGGTTAGAAAGGTTACAAATTTTTCTCAAAATCAAACAACTTAAATGACAAAGGCAAAACTCATATCAACCTCTGCTGAATCCAATCTTTCCCATCTATTTATGATTTCACTCTGTTCTCCTATGGCATCGCCATATTTAGAAGTGGAAGAGAGCTCAGAAAATAGTCTGCACCCTTAATTATGTGGATGGGAAAAAATGAGGCCCAAAAAAATGAAGATTTGTCCAAGATCACATAGTACTTTGGAGAAGACCCATATTTCTTGATTACCATCTAAAAGCCTTTTGCTACTACCACTTATCAGATAATAGAAATTCCAGTAAAGCACTGAGGAAGTGGTGATAACATTCCCACATGAAGACTAAGGTTTCCTTTTGGTAACTTGAGGATTTTAACATCATTACTTTTCTGCAAGCCAACTGCTGTGGAATTACTATATAAGGTAAATAATATCCTTTCCCTCAATGAGTTATTGTCATAGCCGGAGGGTCCCTTTAACTTTCCCTTTGTAGCCGACTTTGGTTTCCCCTCCTAGTAATTTCTCCCTTTCTCATGGTAGCTGTCCTGCCCCACTGTGATTATTCTCCTGTTGAGTGCTGCCATGAGCCATGAGGTGTGGCTAAACACAATGAGGTCAGTTTTCACATGTGGCCTCTGGAAGCAAAAAGGAGCAGGGACATGCTGTAGCACATTTCATCCTGTAGCCTCAGTGGATTAAGCGCATGTGGTTTAGTGGTGGTGACCTTACGATTTCAAAACACAGCCAAGTAAGAGTCTACCTCGTGCAAAGAATAGGCACCACATTTTGTGTGGAGTCAGCAATTTGTGCCTGGCCCTGTGTTATGGGAAATACAGAGGAAGTGATTTAAAGATAGGAAATGTGTCTGTCACCATGCCTGAAGGCTCATTGGAACAGAAAAATTTCTGAAAAGGGCTTCCTCTCCCAATTCCTCACTAGACCACTGTCTCCTCTGACTCAGGAGACCTGCATCTCTGAAAGGTTACTCCTGGCTCTCAACTAGGACAGGTCTTTCCCACCTCAGCGCCATCACACATATTATGTTCCCACCTGTAACTCTTCCCACGCATGGCTGCTTCTCATGCTCATCAAAAATGTTTCCCTTGACCACTGTATCCAAAATAAGTCATCCAGCCCTGTTCTTCTTTACATCCATATCCTATTTGATTCATTGATAGCACTGGTCATGATTTTAAATTACTTGCTTGTCGCTGCAGTAAATATTCTCTCTCTAGCTAGATTTCAAGATGCATGACTCAATCTAGGCAACATTCGACTTTCAAATTTAATGCCTAGAAGATGCTCAGTAAACATGTGCTGAATGAAAATATTTGGTTTGGTCAATTAGATTGATAACTGAGATCATTACTAAGGAGTTAAATGTAAGTGAAACATTTAGAAAAAAATTTTAACAAGATGAAATTAAAGTGTGACAATAACAACTGATGGTTTTAAAACAGAAAATGCATTGGTTAACATTGTCTTAGTAGTATAATTGCAATGTCAGAAGTAGCCTAACTTTTGAAATCAAAGAAACTGGTTCAAAACAACTCCATAGGCAGTGATAGCTCTGAATCCCTTCAATTCCCACCGAGTTTGGGAAGAGGAGCCTGGTTTGCTGTGGTTTTTTTGGCACCTCCAATCACCTTCCACTTTTGTTGAATCCTTTAGCCAGAGGATATGGTAATGCACGTGTCCCTCTCTACTTTTCCCCCAGCCACAGCAAACACACACACACGGCACTGCTGTTCTCCACCTTCGGATTCCTGTGCATTCCTTCTGTAGCACTGCAGCTGTCTCCTGCCAAGTTATGGCTTAGGGATTTCCCCATAAATTCTAAGCTACTTTTCATGGTATTTTTCTCGGGCCAAAACAGTTCCATCCCTAAGAGAAATGTTGGTGCTGTTAAAATAATGCGTTGTTTTACCTTGCTGCATTAGATAAGGTTCATTTGATTATGAGTAACAGAATCCAAATGAAGCTAAGGTAAGCAGGTTAAGGAATTTATTGTAAGGATGCTGAGGTTTCTAATGGAACTCAAGGAAGAGCTGAAAAATCAGGCCGTGGTGTCTCACAGTAACAAACACATAGTGTGAGGATCACAGAAGGGGAAATCCACGTGAGCTGGCCCCAGAAATGTCTATGTGACCTCCTGAGTACATACGATCTGGACCCATTTCTTCAGAGATAATAGTTCAAGTGGGTCATTCACCCACTTTTACATACAGCCATTAAAAAAAGCAAAACAAAAAACCGTAGTCATTGCTTCACTTAAAAAAGAACAAACAAGCTCTTCCTGTCATCCTGCAACGACCCTTTGGAGCCCCCAAGGCACCTTACCTCATCCCTAACTCAGGATGTCTTATATATCCATGTTCCCTTTCTAGCTCTGAACCTCTCTTGCATGTGGGGTCTCTGACTCTCTCACGTATGCGGGGTTTCCATACATATGTATTAAATTTGATTACTTTCTCTTGTTAAAAAAAAAAAAATAGAAAAAACTACTCCTTCACTATTCAAGTGAGGTATGGATAGGAGTGAGAAGAAATAATTCATTTTGTAACTAATGGTACCAGAAATTATATCGGCCTTTGAAGTGATCATCTGAAAGTCCTAATATTTATTCCAATGATAGTCATTCTTAGCATTTCTTGTGTACCTGTTATATGCCCCTGTGAGATATGTAATAAATATTTAACTCCTACAAAATAGGAGATAGTTATTATTTTCATCATTTTATATATGAGAAAACAGGCTTGGAAAAGTTAAATAACTCATCTAAGATTTAACGTCTAGCAAATAATAGTAAAAATATTCATTTATCTTTCAGGCTTCAAAGATTATGATTAAAAAGTGTTGCCTTTCTAATATGGACAATGTTTTTCTAAAAGTTTACATATATATATACACACACACATATATATATATGTATCTATATGTGTGTGTATGTGTGTGTGTATATGTATATATATATATATATATATACTGGTCCATATATTTATCTGTCTATATTTTATATAAATATATATATATATACACACACACACACAAACTGGTCCATGTATATATATACTGGTCTTAAATATTTTTTGTCCAAATTAGCGAAAAGTCCATAAGAACATGGATCTATCCAACTCCCTCTGAAACTGACTTGATGAGCCCCGTTTCATCTTCAAATGTGGCAGCACCATCTAGTGGCGAAGAAAGACATAAACCTAGTGAGTGATTTTCTTCATTGGCCATCTAACCCCATTTTTAATGGTGACAGATTAATTTGGGGCTCCATATTAAAAAATATAATGACCAAATAAGTTTATTTTCTTTATTTGAAGAAATTGCACTAAAACGGAGTACTGAAATAAAAATGTTACTAATCCACACAGAGAACTGGAGATGAGTCCATGAAATACAAGACTTCAACAAATACTTAGAACACAAAAAGAGGACAGAAGGCGGTGACTTAACAGAATAGGGAAGTTTATGTTTTTATTCTCCTAATGTTCAATACCTAACATTTCTTTTATCAATAAGCAATCTAATATTCTTTTCCCCAGTTGCAGTTTAAAGCAGGGATGGATTTATGCCTTTCTTTGCATTTATGGGATAAACCAAACATTTATGTGTGCTTATCGATGAAGTTGTTGAAATTTCACAGTATTTGAATCACTACTTATCTTATTTAAATCACTCTCATCTTAACCATCACAGGTTTACTGTTTTGTGTCCAAAAAGAAGAAGTGTACCTGTCTTCCTTAGTAGTTACTATAATTTATAAAGAATTTTAGGCTTTTGCTCATCCTGCTCCCTCTAGAGCTCACTCCCTCTTCTTTTCACCTGATTAAACACTATTCATCTTTAAGACAGCCTGGAGTCCCTCCCTCCAGAACCCTAGCATAACACCCCATCGCCACGCAACCTTCATGGATTAAGCAACCATCTTCAAAGTTTACATCATTCCCTAGGTGTATGCCAATCACTGCACTTGTGGCCCTTGGTTCTAATCACCTGTTTCTCCATTCATCTTCCCCACCACAATGAGAGCTCCCTGAGGGCAGGGACTCCGTGTGATTTATTTTTGTTGCCAAGCATCTGGCTGGTGGGACATACTAAATGTTTGAATTCATTTCATGAGTGAATACAGAGAAGTAACTGTGGCTTCACAACAGAACCAGAAGGAACACTTACTGATGCCTCTGTAGCCAGAGCTCGCCTGGACCACAGCGATTTCTCAGGTTGCAGGGCCAAGGACTGGCTTGAATTGAAGATGTAACGGAGTCCGAATGGGTTATAGGAATGTCAGTGACATATACTCACAATCACTGACGACATTGTGGGGACAGAGTCCCAGAGGGCAGTTTCCAGGCTCTCGGCCTCACATGGGAAGGTGCTGGCTCTGGTAGTAGATGGCTATCAGCTGTGACTAGTCGGCCATCAGCTGTTACCGGTTAGCCATTAGCCACTAATATAACTGCTGTAGCTAAACTAGCAAGTGTGGATTGCGGATTGTGGATTGCAGACTGCAGAGAGGTGCATTGCAGGTAGCAAGTGAGGTTGGTTGGCAGAGAAGCGGATGGCGGGTTGTGGGTCGTGTGTCGTGTGGCTCCTTGGCGGCTGGGTATCTCCAACCCAGCCGTCAAGGAGACTATAGTGGTATGACTCCCATATCTATGGCTCCGTGGGTGTTCCTTTTTGGCCTCACCATATCCTGCATTCTTATGTGGGGAGCGGGACCAGAGACCCCGCCTGACACCCTACATGACAGACGTAAAGAACAACATGGTGATGGATTGCTGAGGGAGTATGCTCTGGTTATCTTCCTCAGCCTAAAACCAGAATCTCGTCAATACTATCAATGTAGTAGATCAGGGGTGTCCAAACTTTTTTCAACGTTTTTCACCAAGGGCCATATGCGGTAAAATACACAAACAGCTGGGCCACTCACTCAAGGTGAAGTATGTATTGCCTCACCTGGTTTATTTAAGTAAACTAAATATATTTTTGGAATTTGCTGCGGGCCAATTCACAATGCATCATGGGCCGCAGTTGGCCCACGGGCTGCAGTTTGGACACCCCTTTAGTAGATACTACTTCAATACGAAGTAGGTAACTGTGTATATTGACGAGCTTACAGAGATGCAGATGTCTTTAGGGCCAGAGAACTGTTAAAAAGAGCTTTTTGACAACTGACTCACTCTAACTTTTCATACTTTAACACATGTGGCAAGAAAGTCTTAACTAAATGGGGGATAAACTGTAAAAGATGGTGGTGAGGGTGGAAATGTCCTATACATAGTGTTTAAACGGTACCATTTTAATAGACCATGAAGGTTGAGATTTGATATTCATGTTAGTGTCAATTTTTGATCTTTGAAAGCTCATGGGGGAAATTTAAGATTTATTGAGACTTATTTCTACAACTAAGGAACTGTGGCAGACGGTGCTTCCTGCTGCATTTTTTTCAATTTTCTACCAATTTAGTATGAAGAAACCTCCAGAAAGCCTCTTTCATCTAAAAACATGTCCAAACTTAGAAGGTTCAATAATTGGAATGGTGGAGAGGAATAGTGAGAATATTTAGCTTTTATATGTCCATATTATTTTTCTTTTAAAATGTGTATTATTCTTATAATTATATTAAAACACACCACCAAGACAATCATCTACATCAGTGTGTGGTGAGCAGTCAGCCCAAGCCTCACTCTTTTGGGTTTGGGCAGTATTCTTCACTGCATTTGCAAGTCTTTCTGGTTACCAGTGGGAAGCAGGAAGGAAATCTGAACCTAGATATTTACAAGCAAGTCCTCCTATTTCCTCCACTTCCTCCCCAGACCCCGCACTGTGCAGGAAAACAGAAAGGCTACAATGAGCAGGTCTAAAAGCCTGACATTTCAGCCTGCAGTTAATCTTCCTAGCCACCAGGTGACGCTTGTGTGTCCCTACCAGGAAAGAGATTTGAGTAATAATCTAGACAGAAATTTTTAGAAATTTGGGACAGTTGGCAAATCACCAGATTACCCAATGGAGAAATGGAGTGTAGGTGTTTTTTGACACGTTTTTATGAGATCAGAAACTGTTAGTTGTCAAGGGCCGATACGAGTATTTCAAGTACCTGTCCTAGTGCTGGGCACAAGGTAAAGGTTAATAAATATTTTTGGAACCAAAGATCTAACTGTGAATACAGTACTGTCTTACTTAAAGAGATCTAGAGTTTCTCCATTTGGCATTTTTAACTTTCATATATTGTCACCAATATGGTGCAGAACTAGCATAAGTATCTGTAAAATTAAGAATGAAAATAACTTAAGGACATGACTTCATGACATTTCCATTTCCCTACAAACCCCACTGAGCTCTTCATTTTGAAAACTGAACCAAGTTAGTGATAACGTGAAATAATTTGTTCATGTTTATATCGATAGGCAGTCTTTCTACAGGTATTTATTAACTACTATACATACGAAGTGTTAGAATCATTCAGATATTTTGACTTGGGGTGGGAGGATGTTTTTTTTATGTATGCGTGTTGCATTTACCAGCTACTCTTGAGTGGATTTATGTATAGGTGTTTCTGGAGCCTAAGGCATGATTATTTTGAGTCTTATCTGCTGATTTGTCCCTAAGTCCTTTTCTTTCCTCATTTTTGGCAACTTTATGTCTGCCTACCAATTCTCCAACTCTCGAATTAGTTATAAGAGATGAGTTACTAGAATCAGTTCTGATCTGAAAAGTTTCCACGAGTTTCAGCCCCACTCTCCCAGGGCCTTTGCATCGTAATCCTTGTGTCAGTCTGAAATGAGGCTGCCGTAACAACTTACCCCAGACTGGGTGGCTTTAAACAATATATTCTCTCACAACTGTGGAGACTGAAAGTCCAAAATCAAGATGTCACCAAGGTCACGTCCCCTCCATAACCTTTAGGGGAGGATTCTTCCTTGCCTCTTCCAGCTTCCTGGTACTCTCAGGCATTCCTTGGCTCAGTTCTTTGCCTTCATCGCCACATGGCTGTATTTTCTCTGTCTTCGGGCTTCACATGACATTGTCCTCTCTTCTGGTCTTATATTGGATTAAGGGCTCACACTACCCCAGTATGTCCTTATCTTAAACTAATTACATCTGCACAATTGACCTTATTTCTAAATAGGGTCATATTCTGAGGTTCCAGAAGTAGGACTTCAACATGTTTTGAGGGGATACAATTCAACCCCTAAATTATTTAACTACTTACTGTTTCAGTTTCCTGATCTGTACACAAATGCCTACGTTACAGGATTTTTGAGAATTAAATGTGCTCACCACCTTTTGAAATTAAACCTATATTCTTTTCAATATCTTAAGTTGTGACAAAAAAATTCTTTAAGGATACATTTAATTTCAGTGAACAGCCAAAGCTATTTGGAGGCAGGTCTGCAAGAGAGCTTGTTTCCTAAGCTGGGTCATAAATGTGTTCTCCACAGAAAATATTAAATACTTTTTGAATGTCGGCATTCAAACATTGGCTTAGGAAGAAAGTTCCCACCTACCACTGAGCCAGTCGTCTCATTGCTGAGCAGCGCCACACAACTGAGTTCCTGCTGCTGTTTTGTTCGTCCTCAGTCCATCTGTGTAAGTTTGCCTTATTCTTTCCCTTTAAATGGATGAATTTGGTCACTAAGAAAGCAAGTAGATTATTTTATTACTCTTCAGTTCTGGGAAAATTCCTTGTATTATTTGTTTCTTCTCTTTTACTTTTAAGAAATGGCTATTATATAGACACTAAAACTTGGAATCACAAACAATCCAATTTAAAAAATGGGCAGAGGACCTGAACAGACATTTCTCCAAAGAGGACATACAGATGGTCAACAGACATATGAGAAGATGCTCAACGTCACTAATCATCAGAGAAATGCAAATAAAAACCACAATGAGATACCACCTCACTCCTGTCAGAATGGCCAGCATCAATAAATCAACAAACAAGTGTTGGGGAGGGTGGAGATAAAAGGGAACCCTTGTGCACAGCTGGTGGGATTGCACATTGGTGCAGCTACCATGGAAATCAGTATGGAGGTATCTCAAAAAACTGGAAATGGAACTACCTTATGACCCAGCAATTCTACTCCTGGGTATTTATCCAAAGAAATCCAAAACACTAATCTGAAAAACTTTGTACACCCTTATGTTTACTGCAGCACTACTCACAATAGCCAAGATATGGAAACACCCGAAATGCCCATCAATAGACAATTGGATAAGAAGAGGTGGTACATTTATACAATGGAATATTATTACTCTGCCATAAAAAAAGAATGAAATCTTACCATTTGCAACAACATGGATGGACCTAGAGGACATTATGCTAAGTCAGATTGAGAAAGACAGCAACAATATGATCTCACTTATGTGGAATCTAAAGAACAGAAGAGCAAACAAAACAGAAACAGACTTACAGACACAGAGAAAAAAAACAGATGGTTGCTAGATGGGGGGGGATGGGTAAGAAAGGTGAAGGGATTAGGAAGTACAAATTGGTAGTCACAAAACAGTCCCGGGGATGTGAAATACAGTATGGGAGATATAGCCAATAATGTAAAAACTATGTATGGTGTCAGATGGGTACTAGACTTATCAAAAGATCACTGAATAAATTTACATAAAGTGCCTAACCACTGCACTGAACACTTGAAACTAATATAAAATAAAAATATTGAATGTCAACTACAATTAAATATATATATGGTCATGGGATGTAAAGTACAGCATAGGGAATATAGTCAATAGGATTGTATTAGCTATGTACGGTGTCAGATGGGTAGACTTGTTGGGTTCTCACTTTGTGAGGGGTATAAATGTCTAATCACTATGTTGTTTTGTACATCTGAAACTAAAAAATATTTGAATCAATCTTCTGTTTCAATTTTTCCCTCATAGTCTGACTCTACTGATCTCTGTGCTACGTTCTGGAAAGCACCCCCACTCAACCCTCCACTTCATTCATTCATTCTCCTGTGTAGCTCATCTGCTTTAGTTTTATCATTCACTCATTGATTCAACAGATTTTATTGAATGCTTCTAGCGTCAGGGGCTGTTTGAAGAAATTTTTTAGATTCCCAGATCTTGTTTGGAATTACACATCCTCAAACCTAAGGATATTGAGTTTGTTGTCTTGGTTAGAATGTCTTTCCTCAAATTTCTAGGATTTGATTGTTTTCTCATCTTTCTCATTTGGGATCCCTGTTCATTCGAGATTGCTCATTCGGTCAGCCTTGTTGATGGTGGGATTATACTGGAACAAACTGCCATGCGAGCAGGTCAGTAGCTTGCTCTCTGTGCACAAGGGCTCTCCATCCCATTGGGGATCTGTAGTTAGTTAAGATTTCAGGGGTCTTCCTTGGCCCAATGCCCACATGTGCTTTGGCCGGACAACTGTTCCTGCCGCCCGCTGCCCAGCCCAAGTGAAGGAGAGGACCAAATGACCCAGCCATGTCCAGAGGAGCCTCCCTAAGGAACCCGCTGGAGCATTCCAAGACCCTCTCCCAGTTTCAGGTTTCCCTATAGTCTTCCATTTCTGAAAAGCTATGCTCTCCTCTGCATCTTTATCCAATTTCCCTTCTTAACCGGCATTCATTTCAATCCTGTTGCGGTCAGCCTATGCTTGGAGCTTAAGTCTGTTTAAACTGTTAGACACCGGTCATAATACTCAGGAGAGGTTTCCGTATTTAAAGTCAGTTATCTCCTGAGAGTGCCATAAGCAAAGTGCGAGGAAAGTGCTGTGGGAGTTCTGAGTTCCATCTGAGTGAAGGCATCCAAGTTGGACCGCAGAGAACAAGAAGAACTGGACTTGTCCAAACAGGTGTATAAAAGCGGCAACTAGCTATTTTGGCTATTTAACAGGCATTTAGTAGTTTTTTATTATAAGAAAGTTTAATCTGACTCTTTAGAAACTATTGATAAGGTACTTTTAGGGAATGGCCTACTTCAGACAATGTTTTCTGCAGAACTAATGAACAGATTCTCAATTAGCATAATTGAAGGGGCAAAGAGTGGTCTTCTAGGCAGTCATTTCTGGATATATTTTTATAAAAACATTCAACATTAAACGGTGATTTAGTTATATTGGGAAAATCCTAGCTGGGAAACGGGGGACTGAAATGGTCAAGTACGTTACCAAAAGGAGTACAAATGGGGGTAACATGTATGTAAGATTTTTATCTTTATCCTAAAGGAACATGGTTTTTTAAAAGGTTGAAAAATAATGCTTTAGAGGATGGTTCCAGGGCCGCAAGCCTCCTTAAGACACTACATTGTTTGTTTGGTCAAAAATATACATTGTTTGGTCAAAATTGACCAAAAAAGTGTTTTGAAAGCTATAATTTATGTCTCACGGCTCAAAACAATAAGCAAAACTCATTTGTTATTTTACTATATACAGTTTGATACTTCCACTAATTTTTTTACATTAACCTAAAATTTAAGAAAACAAATTATTACGAATTTAGCTTTTATTCAAAATTAAATAAGCAAAAGCAAAAATTTTAAGAAACTTTTACAAATTACATAAAGAAAGTTAATAGGGACAGTCACAAGTCTGCAACAAATAATTACAAAAGGTATCTAGGGCAGCATGAATATAAACCATGTCACAGCATGGCGATCTAATTGTGATATGAATAAGGCATAACTAACAATTGCACCAAGACCAGAATTAAAAAATAAAACATACTTTAAAAGCTTAGTTCTACATTAAGCTTCTCTTTCCTCAGATCCTTAATGGGTTTATAGTATGCAATTTTTAAAAACAAACACATCATGTCAAACTATAAATTACATAGACAGACAGTTAACGTGAAAAGCCCCCTAAAATGTACAAACTAAACTGGTACTGAATTGAGTTTCCCATTTACCTTTATGTACAATTAAATGTAAACCATATTTTCACAGTTTTAAGTGTTTTATGAATAGACGCACAGTACCATGTCAGGTTTGCAATTGTTCCTGAAAACTGGCTCTAGGTTCTGCATCCATGGCCTGTCGGCCATTGGGATGCAAGTATTTACATAAATAAGAAACTGTGTCATAGTCAATGGTCAAGACAGTTCAGCAAGAGCAGGATTTCCAACAAAGAGTGACACTCAATACCATAGTTTACCTACTTGTGCAAATATAAGCATTAGGACAGAGAAATCTGAGGCGAATTCAATTTGCAAACACTTGTAACCCTACTGTTGTAAACTTGGGCAATAAATGACCTTAGGCAAGTTCTGCTCTCTATGGCTTTTTTTCTTTTTAAAATGTTAAAGCCAGAGAAAATGTGCACATACCACCCACACCCACACACACACGCATTCCACATACACACATGGAGTTCTCATTTCACTGTAGAATATGGTACATAGTGCAAATTCATCACAATGTAGAGGTTCAACACACAACTGCTGTGTGTTTTTCTGTGCAAGTTCTTAGTGGTCTAACTCCTAGTTGAAGGTATTCATTTGCAGAACCACATGATTCCGGAGGTTGAAGGGGAAAAAAAAAACCCAAAACAGAACAGTTTCATTACATTTCTCAAACCAGCACTGGATGTGAAAGGCAGCGGACAACCTGGCCATCAACACAGCCAGATTAGGGTAACTTTAAAGGAATATCCAAGCAGTTAGTTACTTAGATTGGTCTCTAGAAAAATAGGTCAATATATGTTGTATCTTTGTCAACCGTTCTTTGAAAGACTTCATTGACAAAACCGACAGCTGATAGCGGGGATCTACAGGAAGAACTGCAAGAAGCCACCAACACCAGGCAGGTCCATTGGGAGTCACCTAAAAATAATCAACATTTTATAGTAAAACAAACATTTATGTAATCACAACAGTTAACAAACCAACAATAAGGAAGCCTTTATCGAGTACTTTCCCACATCAGGTCCCATTTCAAATTCTTTAAACAATCATGTAAGGAAGGTTATCACTATGCCCATAAAAAATGGGAAAACCGAAGCTCAGAAATGTAATACAAACTGTCCAAGGTCTCTCAGCTCACGTGTGGCAGAGCCAAGATTCAAATCCAGACCTGACTCCACAGCCAACCCTCTTTCCTCTGCATTGCACTGCCTTACAGCAGGGTTTCTCAAGCTCAGGCGACTCGCATTTGGAGCCAGATGGTTCTTTGTTATGAGAACTGTCCTGTACGTTGTAGCATGTTTAGCAGCACCTCTGAACTCTACTAGACGCCAGTAGTACCTCCCCGGTTGTCATAGTTAAAAATGTCTCCAGATACTGCCAAATGTCCCATTACAGGGGCAAAATTGTCCCGAGCTGAGAAGTGCTTTCTTAAAATAGGTATTTAAAACATTAAGAAAAGTTAATGGATATTTCAAAATTTCTTCAAAGAATTGTTGAATCCTAGGAAAGACAGAAAAAGGTCTCAGCTTCTAGTTTCATTTGAAACATAAACCTATCTCCAGCAAAAAAGCTCCTCTGATGTGCCAAGGGCTGACTACAGGCTATTGAAAGAACTAGAATTCATATAAAAGAACTTTTAAGCCACTTTTACTACACATTGAATTGCTTTTTACTGAACCTGAAACATGAGGTTTCAGGACAAAAGGAGTTGTGACATCAGTGTGATCTCAACATGCTCCTCTTAGAATCAAAGTAGATTTCTGTATTTGTGTACTGTCTGTTCCCAACTCAGCATCACGACCACCTCCTTCTGCATTTCAGAGACATCAGAAATTACATTTCCGGGAATCCCCCACTTCCCCATTCGGTTCCAGGTGAGACTTGGCCAAGGAGAGGCACTCCTGTGAGATGTGGAAGTTGGAAGAAAGGAAGTTGTTGTTCTCTGGAGACTGTTGCCAAGGGTGGCAGCTGGTAAGATTTGCAGAAGCATTCCAAAGAACTCTTGCAGACCACCTGCTCCACCACAGCAGATGAGATTCTGGTGGAGACTTCCCTGGGAGTCCCAGGAACGACAGCAGCTTGCCTGTACGGCCCTGAGCAGCACCAGGCATCGTCGGCAGGCCGAGCCTGGTGGTGGCAGGTTCCCTGACCTCTACTGATGACGTCCCTGATCTTCACTCCTCAGCTCTCCCAATGCTGTGTCTACTCTACATCCTACAATAAACCATTAGTCCCTGGAATATATAGAGTGGCCGCTTCTGTTTTCCTGACTGAATCCTGACTTATATACATGACTAACAGAAAACAGTGGTAGAGGATAGGATAATAAAAAGTGAAGTTGAAGGTGACGGGAAAGTAATGTTGAATTGTTCCACAAGTTGGTTTGTTCACATTTAAAATTTCCTTATTCAATTTTGTCCTTATCAAAAGCTATTTCTATCTAGTTGAATCAGGCTCAGGCAGCCAGGATCAAACATAATAACATATTAGTTGTTATTATGTGGCAACTAACATCCTAGATACAGAATGAGTTCTCAATTTGGAGATGGTCTGATACTGAAATTGCAAGTTCGGGTGAAGGATTCAGACAGACTTAGACCAACCTTTGAAAACTGGAATGAGAGGCAATGTGCATCACTGTGAAACCTATTATCTCTCTGTCTTCATATATTTATTTATAGCCATTCCTTTATGAAATCTATTACCTTCTGACCACAAACACTTGAATTGAATTCAATGAAAAAATGCTGATCCTAAAAGCTAGTGCTTTGATGAGTCTAAAATCAGATTCTCCAGAAGTGACCCTTCTTTTATGCTGCTTACAGTGTCTACTGCACAGATCTGCTTACACAGAAAGTGCCTGCTATGCGTTGATTAGATTAAGCTTAAATGTCAACCCTAAGTACCTGAGCAAGACCATAAGAACAACAGCTTCATGAGGAGTGGAGTACTAAACATGAAGAGACAAAAATGAATTGAAGTGGCAGGATGAAAGTTGGGAATAAAAGGAGACGTAAGAAAATATTTTTTTTCAAAGTGTAGAAAATGCTACTTCTCAACTGTCAAAGAATAACAGCAACAGCTGCCTGGTTCGAAAGCACAGATGTCTCATAGTCACAATTTACTAGATGGTACCATGTCCCATTTTTGATTCCTTATCCCTCTCTGGAAAATCCTCCATTTAAGGGCTTTCTCCTCCCTGCACTCACTCCTATAGGAACCTCAGCAGACACTTATTTCCATCGGCCTCCTGTATAAAATGTAGCAGATAGCACTGCACTAGAGAATATGGTTATGATTCTAAAGACGGAAGACAAAAAGGAAACGTGCAAGAAGGACAACAAAAAGAATAAAACTTAAAATCTACTAATTTAGGTTGACGAAAAAAAGTGAGACTTTCGGAAACAATATCAAAGCCATCATACCTGAAGGTTTTCCTCCCTCCCGGGCATTGATCCAAAATGCTGAAGAATTTGGCTTCGAAATCTATCTCTTAAATTTTGAAACCAGCTGCATGCTTGAGAGTATACCAAATCATGAAGCTGTCTGAGATTCTCTATCTCATCTTCATTTTCAACCTAGAAATAACAACAGTTAGTAAGATTTCTGTGTCTAATCTTCTTTTTTTAGTATCACTGACCCTATAAAAATGAAAAAAAAAA
This sequence comes from Rhinolophus sinicus, assembly GCF_036562045.2. Lineage (NCBI taxonomy): Eukaryota > Metazoa > Chordata > Mammalia > Chiroptera > Rhinolophidae > Rhinolophus > Rhinolophus sinicus. The sequence continues at coordinate 68,616,148 of NC_133754.1, forward strand.
AAAAATAGGGAATACCTATTTCAGTGCTGGATCAGAGAATATTATTGTTATGCAGCATATTAATATATCATATATTTCTGCCTCACATAATGCCAATGGGCCAGACTAAAGAAAGACAGCAAGGCCTGACCTCCACCTATCCTTGCTGAGTTAGCAATGCGATATTGCCAAAACCTACTAACAGCTCCCCATTTGGACGGGGAAGACTGAGAGTGAGTTCTCGGACAAAGGTATACATGAATTTGGAATTCCTTTTGTCTTTATGGATCATTGGCTCTGAAAGCAGAGGAACAAAAACCCAGAAGAATACAGGTGCTATAATAACAGGAAAGACTGGGGGAGGGGGTTTAAGGTGCAGATGACATGGCAGAAAAGCATAATAGGACGGAAGACAAGCATAATTATATCTTTTCCCAGGAAACTGGGTCAAAAAACAAAATCAAAAACAAAAATGCAATAAATAACTTAGCTTATAAAGTCAGTATATCAAAAGACAGGGAGAAAAATTATGCAATGATGAACCTCTGCTATAAAGGTCCAAGGCTGTGGCTACCTCCATCGCCTCTGTACACCCTTCTGACTACTGGATAATGAAACTGCAAACATAAAATTAAATGCTTAAGCCTTCCAGCCTGAGATCCACAGGAGCAATCTGATCAAAGGCCGGTGGGAAGATGGAACATTAACTCATCACTTCATATTGCCTTCTTTAACACACTCTTCTATCCCACTCACTACCTGCCAGGGAGTGCTCTATTCCATATACATTCAGGCATCTGAACAAATACCAGGCCTGACTCAGCCTTTCACACGTCGAGGATGACTCAGTATGAAAACAACAAAGGGACTCTAAAAACATTCTGAAATATAAAAGGTTAAGTCTATAGCACACAGGAGACAAAAGAACGTACTTTTCATTTTTGAAAGATTTGAAATGAAACACAAAACAATAGTTTAAAAGGCATCTGCTTTTTGCACAACATGAATGCACTTAATGACACTGAATTATACACTTAAAAATGGTTACAATTCAATCCACTGCTACAGTCAAGCACCTCCCGTGCAGATGCACACAAATATTCTAGGTACTGTGCTGGGTGTTGAGCCTGGAGAAAAGAAGAGGATCTAAGTTCTGGTCTCCCAAGTTCTCTTGGAATTCACAACGATGAAGAACAAGGTAAGAAAAAGTAATTTGGAGCTAAGCTGCATAAGTACAGATGAGGGTCTCTACTAGGAAGAACTGTTTCATGGGCCTGGAAAATATCAGCCTTGATGCCTATGCAGCACCTAGGACCGAGTACACCAAAGTGTGATGGAAAAGAATAGTTTGTAATACCTTAACATCTTCCAGATATTCAATGTCTGCAGTGCAATATCCATCTTTCATTCCTCTTTTTAAAACCCTAAACCGCTTTCCTCCAACTGTATCAACCACAGACCTTCCATCAGGTAAGAAATGTACATTTCTAATTTGCAACATACAACCATAATCTGCAAAACTAGAAGAAAAACTCTAATTAATATCAAAGTTCAAGTAACAAACATGCAAGTTCTCAACAATATGCAAAGAAAGTTCCAATATAAATAAAAACATGAATTACTGAAGTACACAGAAAGCATACCTATTTTGTGTGTCACTGACACACATCCCAAACTGTTTAGTTCCAGTTTGTATACTTCTTCGAATCATCAGTCTGTATCTTGGCTCAAATACATGCAGAGGGCAAGGCACAGTGGGATAGGCCATAGTGCAAACAAATATTGGAACATTCTTGGTCAAGCTGAAGAAGAGAAAACTTTCATTATTATATATTAGAACACACAACCAAAATGACTAAAGCCTGCAAATGTAGTAAATTACTATGAAACAAAAAGAAATGAGCTCTAAATACGGTGATTTTTACTCTTGACAAGAACGATAGTCAGTATCCCTTTCATTAAGCTTGCACTGATATAATATTAACACTAAAAATCTGTTTGTGATCCCTTTATTTATACCACTCAATTTAAATTTAAGATACCAGGTTACCCTATAGAGCTAAGTATCTTTATGAATGAAAAAGCAAGTGATTATGAGAAAACAATAAGGAGCCGGCCCAGTGGCTCAGGTGGTTGGAGCGCTGAGCTCCTAACACCGAGGTCACTGGTTCGATTCCTACATGGCCAGTGAGTTGCGCCCTCTACAGCTAAGACTGTGAACAACAGCTCAGAGCTGGGCGGCTGTGAGCAGCCGGAGGTTGGTGAGAGCTGCTGTTAGCACTGTGAGCGGCCCACCAATGATGACCGGGCGACCAACTGCCTCAGCCGGGGCTAGCGCAAGGCTCATAACACCAGCATGGGCCAGGGAGCTGTGTCCTACACAACTAGACTGAGAAACAACAGCTTGAACAGGAGTGGAGGGGGGAGGTGGAAGAAAGGGGGGGGAAAAGAGAAAACAATAAGAAAAAATGTGCTCCCACAAAAGACAAAAAGCGAATCATTAAAATTTCTTAGGCATTAAAAATATTTTCAGGGCAGCCGGATAGCTCAGTTGGTAAGAGCGCAAGCTCTCAACAAGGTTGCCGGATCAATTCCCGCATGGAATGGTGGGCTGCGCCCCCTGCAACTCAAGATTGAAAATGGCGACTGGACTTGGAGCTGAGCCGCGCCCTCCACAACTAGATTGAAGGACAACGACTTGGAGCTGATGGGCCCTGGAGAAACACACTGTTCCCCAATATTCCCAGTAAGTTTAAAAAACAAGTAGTATTTTCAAACTCACTATCAAAAACAGATAACTCAATAACACTTTTTCCAGATAATTAAAATGATATGTTTTTCATTGCCAGATTGGCAGAAAATAAGAAAGATACAGATATAGGCAATGCCCAGCTTTGGCAAGGGTATGGGGAAAACTGACAGCGCAGGGGATAGTTTGAAACAATACAACCACAAGGGAGAGAATTTGGCTATATACATCAAAAACTTTTTTAAATGTTCGTATCCTTTGAACCAACTACCTTTTTTCCACCCAAGTACTATAAGAATGTTCAATGTAGCACTGTGTATAGCAGCCAAAACTTAGAAGCAAAAAGAGAGGACTAATAAATTATGACATAACCATAAAATGGGATACTACATTTAAATGTCTATATGAATGAGAAAAGGTTATACAATAATATGAATAAAATTATCCCATCTGAGTTTAAAATGTGTTTTTATATATATTAAAATCTGCAAGGATTTTATGCCCAAATGCCAAAGGAGATTCCCTTTGGGTTACAGATTATGGCTTTTTTCCCCTTTGCTCATTTATGTTTTCTAGTTCATCTTCAAAAGAACCATAAATTACTTATATAAAAGTAATGTTTAATAAAAATGTTTAATATACAAGTACTAGTTCCTCTACTTTTAAACTGAAAATTTGGCCCCTAAGTCATGCCTCCTCGCCTTCGAATTTTAGTATCAGGTCTCAAGGTCCCACCTTCCAAACTTCTAATTGGATCCCCCTGCCAATCTAGGCCACTTATCCGCTACCTTTCTCCTGTCCTGCCTTGACAGCTGAAGGTTGCTGTTCCCACCAGCTCCACCTCTCCATTCCCCATTCCACTGCCTTAAGTCACTGTAAGAAACCCTTCGCCTACCTAAAATATTAAGTTCAGTGCAAAGAGCTGAGTCAGTAATTCCCAACAGGATGCCTGGAAGTTGCCAAATTAACTTTTAAAAAATTTTGTCTGTTGAGGACAAGGGAAGCTCACTGACATTTGTTTTAAAAATACACCTTTGACTAGACTGGGTTGAACTAAAGACAGGATCCAGCTTGTTGTGAGGTTTCTCCTTACTATTTGAAAGGGTAGTAGTTTGTAATTTGATTGTACTAATTTTTATGAGAAGACACTTACTGTGAGAGTTCAGCAGTTTCTTCATCATATATTTTTTTTCTCTCAGACAGCTCATCAGGCAGATACTTCACTATTAATTCTTCCAACAGCTGTGTGACACAGTACCTCCTATCTGCTAGATACTAGAAGACAATATTATTTTACATTCTAATATTTTTTCCTCAAGTACAAAACAGACAAAACAGTTTTAATTGATATAGTAAAGCCCTTATTACATATTTACAGTCAATTCTGAATTAATTGAATTAGTGAGCGGGAAACTTACAATGGATGATACTAAACAGGTAAACCTGTCTGAAGCTTTGTTCAAGAACATAATGACATGGTTGCAGCTTGAACCAAGCACTCTATATGACCTGTGTCTTGCTATGGTCACAGATCCTTTATTAGCAGCTGTCAGCCCTGCACCCGCCATTTCCCACACCACAGGCCAATTTCCATCAGACAGCTCATGGGTACCTGAAACTAGCGTTTTAACTGAGAAACAAAAATAAAGGAATAAAGAAAATAATGCCCTTGCCTTATTTAAGAAAAGCAAAACTATTCCTTTTGTTGTTCCCAATTTCAGTGGTAGTGTCCAAATAATTTTTCTTTCAGCTTCTTCCACTGTCACCCCCCTATTACTCAGATCCTTATGAAGAAGTTGCTTTTCATGTATGACCCCTCCCATATAAAATGCTACATTTGTACCATTCCCTTAATACTCTGAAAAATTGCCACCTTTATGCATTTTGGTGTCATTTTCTATTCCAACTGCTAAAAGCCACCTTTCACTCCTATGAAAACCTATCTATCTATCCTCTAAGATCTGGCTCCAATTTTACCTTTTTCATAAAGTTTTCTTTACTTTTCTGTCTCCCAAGAACCCCGTATTTTACTGCCTTTACCACATAAAAGGCAGTTACCATACCCTGCACTGTATTACATGGACAGGGATACATCCTATCTTTGTAACTGAACTAAAAACTGCATAGGGGCAGGGACCAGATCAGAGGGTCTGCACCGGATTTTAGACAAAGAAAATGCCCAACACAAATTTATTTAATACAAATAGTGAGGAAAAACTCTTGGGAGACAATGACAAGATAAGGCAAAGAGAAGGCATCCTTTAATCTGTAGATCCAGCTTAAATAAGGGTTTGTCATTATCCAATGAAAAATAGAGTAGGAACCATGAGAGGTTAGGAAATGAGGAATAGTAGTGGTTTTCAAATTTTAGTATGAATCAAGGCTGATTGAAAAACAGATTGCTGAGCCCCACCCCAGTGTTTCTTATTTAGTGGCTCTGGAGTGGGGTCTGAGAATGTACATTTCTAAGAAATTCCTGGGTGATACAGATGCTGCTGATCACTCTGAGAACCACTGGGCTACAGACTGGAGAGAGGTACTCCTGCGCGGGTAATACAGACACAGGTAACTGACGAGTTTGTTATAATAGTAATCAAAGTACAGACATTATAAAAAGCAATTTTATTACCATTTTCTATTAAATTAATAACGGTTTTAAAATTTAATACTCATGCATTATATTAAATTTGGGGAAATACAGCTTCTCTTACATTACTGATAGGAATTTAAATTTGTATAGCATTTCTAGGGACCTAGGCAATCTGGCAAGTGGTTTTAAGAATTTTATAAACATATGACCTTTGAGCTAGTAATTTATCTCCCAGGAATTGACCCTAAGGAAACTGGTTTTAAGAGTCTTATAAACATATGAACTTTGAGCTACTAATTTACCTCCCAGGAATTTACCATAAGGAAATAGTCAAAGATGCAAAGCATGGTATATAAAAAAAAGAGAACGAAATGTACAAATCCAATAGGGAAATGTTAAATCATTAGATTACTATACTGTTATCTTTAAAATATATTCAAATCAAAAAAATAAGCAAAATAAAATGACAAGTAGGAAAAGTGTAAAATTGTAGAGTGTATCAATTTTATTTTAAAAAAAATATATATTTAGATTTTACAATTTACATTATATAGGGTATCTTCAAAGTCGGGACACAGGATAGTTATTTTTAAACAGTACGTTAGTTATATTTTTAAATAATATGCTTATTTTATTCTCCTTCAATCTCCAGACATTTTTTAAGATGAGATATCTCTAAATTTAAAGCAATGTATTTAATTGTTCATCTGAAAAAAAAGCATAATATACTAGAGTATCTAAAAACTGCAAACACAGCAGTTAGAATATTTCACCTAGAGGACCTGAAGAGACATTTCTCCAAAGAGGACATACAAATGGCAAATAGACATACGAAAAAATGCTCAACATCACTAATCATCAGAGAAATGCAAATAAAAACCACAATGAGATATCACCTCACTCCCGTTAGAATGGCTATCATCAACAAGACAAATAGTAACAAGTGTTGGAGAGGCTGTGGAGAAAAAGGAACCCTCATCCACTGTTGGTGGGAATGCAGACTGGTGCAGCCGTTATGGAAGGCAGTGGGGAGGTTCCTCAAAAAATTACGAATAGAATTACCACATGACCCAGCAATCCCTCTCCTGGGTATCTACCCAAAAAATCTGAAAACATTTATACATAAAGACACGTGTGCTCCAATGTTCACTGCAGCTTTGTTTATGGTGGCCAAGACATGGAAACAACCAAAATGTCCTTCAATAGATGAATGGATAAAGAAGTTGTGGTATATATGCACAATGGAATACTATTCGGCGGTAAGAAAAGATGATATAGGAACATTTGTGACAACATGGATGGATCTTGAGAGTATGATGCTAAGCGAAATAAGTCAGACAGAAAAAGCAGAGAACCATATGATTTCACTGATATGCGGTATATAAACCAAAAACAACAAAAAAATAAGACAAACAAATGAGAAACAAAAATTCATAGACACAGACAATAGTTTAGTGGTTACCAGAGGGTAAGGGGGGTGGGGGGTGGGAGACGAGGGTAAGGGGGATCAAATATATGGTGATGGAAGAACTGACTCTGTGTGGTGAACACACAATGGGATTTATAGATGATGTAACACAGAATTGTACACCTGAAATCTATGTAATTTTACTAACAATTGTCACCCCAATAAATTAAAAAAAAAAAAAAAAAAAGAATATTTCACCTGAAAACAGAGTACCTTAGTTGAAAATGTAACTGACAAACTCTTTAAGAGTAAGTTTATCTTGTTTCCTGACTGTGAATATTCTGTATTCAGTTTTGTGTTGTACATTATCAGCTTATTATGTAAGACTCACATCAAATGTAACATTATAATAGCTATATAGAGTTATGTTTTCTACATAAGAAATAGCTATGTATATTCAAGAGCAAAATGGTTTTATCAATTTTTATTCATATTTGGAACACAGTTATTTTTCTGTCCACAATCCTGTCCACCACCAGAGACAGGCTCATTCTCCCTGAGCAATGCAGTCACTGCAACTGGAACTCAGAATTATAAGGGTTTGGCCTCACCTTAGGGGATCTATAGTCCCCCATGCAGGACTGAGGGGGTGTTGTCCTCCCATCTGTTACAGAAGACACTCACCAGGGATCTAGCTGGTTTCCTAACAATGTTAACAGTGCGGATCACTGACTCTACAAGAAGGGCTGTGGAAAGCTCTGCTTCCCTCTACTGTCCAGTCTATCCCTTTCTAGAGCTATGCTGTGCAGTGCGGTAGCCACTACTCACATGTGCCTACTTAAATGTAAATTAATTAAAATTAAACAAAATTAAAAATGCAGTTCCTCAGCCACAATAACCACATTTCAAGTGCTTAATAGCGACATGTGGCCAGTGGCTACCACGTTACACAGCACAGAAATAGATCATTGCTACCAATGCAGAAATTTCCATTGGACAGAACCATTTTGATGTTAAGAGGGCTGGACTAGGCCTGAAATCTGGCCTTTTACTGGGAATGGGAGGCAGGGCAGTTGGGTTTCCCCATTATTAAAATTCTCATCATTAAAACTGAACTTATTCCTTACCATGTACTTGACCATTAAAAAAATTAAGTACAGGGGACCTCTCTGCTTTCCCCTACGCTCTACAATCTCACATTTCTCTAAAGCTAACATACGGGTAATGAAATGTCATCCTTCTTGGTCACTCAGCATATATAATCTAATTCATTCTGAACATCAGCATCACTATTTCTATGGCTGAACAGAAATCAAACCATGTGGCCAAACTTAAGACAAACAGATAAATATATAAATGTTTACCTCTTTTAAGCTTTCTTTGCAAAGGGGACAATAGGGTGTATGATCTAAACAACGCTCAAGACAATTCTTACAGAATGAATGTCCACAAGGGGTTGTTACTGGCTCAAAAAACAACCTGAAATCAACCAGAATACATGTTAGTTTTCACATTAAATTATCTATTAGAAAAACTGAACAAACTATAATAGAACTATAATACTAATCTATTTAGACAAGGAAGAAGGAGGGTCTGGTGGGAAGGGGCAGTGATAAATGCAATTACAACCTCCTGAAACTTTTAAAAGTTTTTTAAAAAAGTTTTCTATCAACAGAGGTACCCTGCAAAGCACCTAGAGTTGTACTAACTAATATAACAGCCACTTGCTACACGTGGCTCTAAACATTTGAAATGCGGCTCGTCCAAACTGAGATGTGCAGTAAACATAAAATGTATACCAGATTTCAAAACCCTAGTGTAAAAAATATCATTAATAATTATTAATTAGCTTTTGTATAGATTCTTACTTTCTCATCGCTTTACAATTGGGTTTCTTAATAAGCTTATAAAAGCCTTACAATATAAAATTCATTTAAAAGGAATAATCCAATAAATATTACAGTTGAATCCTAAAGAAATATTAGGCTTAATACCAAGTGTAATAAACAATACAGAAAAACTCATTTTACTTACATTACAATTATTTCCTGAGACACTTCTGAATTTCCTAGAAGTACTGTGAGATGTATAAGTGCTTCAAAAATTGTCTTGTCTAATCCCCTCACCTCATAAATGAAGAAGCCTAGGCTCAGAGTTAGGAGACTTGCTCAGAAATACAGCTACTTACTACCAGCCACACATGGCCAGCACCAAGTCTCCTGACTCTTCATGCGTTGTTCCTTTGACTCCACCACAGTTTATGTAAATGGAAAATGTTCTTTCAAAACTATCATCTTTTAGCATTCTAAGCATTCTACATAATGGAAATCCTTATCCAATGGTACTTTAACAGGATTTTATGGTTAAAATATACAAACAAGATAGAATCAGATACATATAATACATAATTAGAATTCTTACCCAAATCTAAAATCATGGATATATCTAAGTTTTAATAATAATAATATGAAATAAAATAAAATAAAAAAATAATAATACATATAGCTTTTATAGTACATCACAATTTCCCAAGTACTTTTTATACTGAAGTCATTTGATTCTTACGACACAGCGAGAGAGGCTAGGCAAATACCTCACTTTGTAAGTAAGGAAAACCAAGATTCACACATTATTTGTCCAAGGTGTGAAAGGTCAACCTAGGACTAAAATTCTTATCTTTTGATATTTAGTACAGTATTATGTTACTTTACATTGCCTATTATTACAGAGTAGAGTAGCTTTATCTACCCTGTATTTTATTTACATTTACACAAAATATTTATCTTTTATAAAATTTTATACACTTACCTCATGCAGAGAGAACACTCAAAATCTGAGACATCTATCAATTCTTCTGGTATGTCACCATAAGTTAATGAAAATGTACAGACTTCATTGCGAGTTTCTATTTAAACAAAGAGTTATCTTTAGGAAAAAGTTTAAAGGCCATTCTAAATCAATAAATAAATGTGTTTTATATGAGTATTTTGAAATTTTTACCTCCTTGCTTTTTAAGCTTATTTCTTCCATCTTCATTTACAATTATGTCCTGGTCTAAAAGAGACAACTTTCTTTTCAGCAGAGCACCATTTTCTTGAACAGAGAGTAAAGGTTCTGAGGACACTCTTTTTAAACAATCCTCTCTGGCAGGCATTTCTGTTGAATTTATAGCCTGTGCTGACCGAGCACGATTTAAGCTTCCCTTGATAGGCTCTGACGTGACCTCTCGTATTTCTTCGTTCTATAAAAATACAATAACAAGGGATAACTGTTTCTTTACTATCCTTTACTGCTCTTGCCAAGAATCAAACCGAAATTTCAATGTTTTATAATATTCATTTTACTGTTCATTTAATAGCTCAACTTTAATTCCACAACCCTGGCAAGTAAATGATTTTTGCCAGTACTTATATAGTCCTAAATATCAAGCTGATTTATATTATAATGAGGTTTAAGCAGTAATACTAATATAGTTGTTCCTACCCTGAAGGAACTAAAATAAATACAATGTTTTCCATTTTCTAAGAGACTATAAAAGTTTTCTGACATTCAGGTGACCTAAAATTGTGATTAATGAACAACTATTTTTACATGAAAGTTTTTTGTAAAATAAAAGGCTATAGACAAAAATCCTATTAAGACAACGCTAAATAGGTTAAAAGTACCTACGCAGATTCTAAGTACTCTACTTAAAATGAGGAAAGTAAAGATATTAACTTGTAAAGAAACTGACACACTAAACCCATGATAATCTTTTCTCACCCCTTACCTGCTCTGGGCTAAGTTCACTGGCAGAGTGAGACTCTTCCATTACTAAAGGAAAACCAAAAGGTTTGTTTTTAATACATGGTAATGAACTCCAGGAAGAGTCCTTCAGGCCTTCTTTTAAGTTTTCAGGTGATAGTAAATCAAATAAAATCTGCAAGAGAAATATTATACAAGAAATGGAAAATATAAAATATTTGGTTAATGATAACTTAATATAGTTACCTAATATTTAAGAATTTTTAGAAAATCTGTAGCAGACATTATTTTTAATGAGCCGGGGAGAAACTGCCAAATAGATTTAAAAGTCTTACAAAACCAAGGTGTGTCTCAATAAGGTCAAATCACCTCAAAAAAATTATTCAAAAGGAAGGCACAGGAGTGGTTCATTAGTATCCTGAGAAGGTACCCAAAGTAAAGGCTGACTTTTTAATATAAGGCTTGTCAAAAGACGAGTTCTTAAGAGAAGTAGAAAATATTTACCTTTGAAGATTAGTGCGTCCTATACAGTCAAAACATGGCTCACACCAATGTATATTTTAATGCTGGGCTTAGAGTGTTTATGTGAACTAAAGAATTTGGACCTCTAACGACAAAACTCTAGAATCCCATGTATTTACAATGAATTTAGCTTCTCAATGAACTGTGAACCTGCTCTGGCAGTCACCAGGTCCAGCTGTTAGGCGGGAGCACCAAATGGCAGTTGCCCTGTAACAGCTGGGAATTAACCTGGGAGGCAGCTGCAATATCAAACTTTCCGGATGCTTCTATCAGGAATACTTCTAAAACTCTCAAAGAAACAGGACAGGTCAAGACAGGGGAAGAAACTGGCTAGAAGAAAATGAGGGATTCAACAATTTTTGATTGTCAAATAAGCTTTATTTATGTGCACAGCAGAACATTTCTTCAAGCCTAAATATGGATATTTGATTTCTCAACTGTGCTATCTCTCACATACAGAAAAATAAGAATTATTTATAAACCATTATAATGTAACTATAATTACATATATACATATATATATATAAATAAAATGTAAACAAAAGTGTGTATATCTGGTAGGTGTTCGAGCAATACCTCATTTAATGAACATTTAAAAATCTGTATATGTTTTTACATTTCCCCTGATTAAAAAAAAATGTATTAAACACACACCTACCCTAGAACCCAGCAACTCCACTCCCAGGTGTTTACCAATGAGATATACAAATATACGTCCACAAAATGACTTGTGCAAGAATGTTCATAGCAGCAACTGGAAACAATCCAATTGAAAATCACTACTAACTGTAAATACCACAAATTGTGATATGTTTATACAATGGACTACTTAGTGAACAATAAAACATTTTTAATTACTGGATGTATCTCAAAAATATACTATGTTGAGGGAAAAAAGCCAGACACAAAGAGTATACGCTACATGATTCCATTTATATGAAGTTCTAGAATAGGCAAAACTACACTGTGGTAATAAAAATCTGAATAATAGTCGACTCTGGGAGCATAGTAATAGGGGATTTACTGGCAAGGAGACGAGGGAGCTGCCTAGGGTGATAAAGTATTCCATATCTTGATGGGGGTGCTGTTACATAGGTTTATAAATTCTCAAAAAAACTGAACTACAAAATCCATGCATTTCGTTATACGTAAATTATACCACCATTTACAAAAAACATATTGGGGAAAAACAAATTTTTCAAAGCATCAGTTGTTCTGCATATACATGACCTTATTAAGCAACAAACAAATATGTACAGAAATATAAGGATATCCAATAGCATGGAAAATGCAAAATTATAAGCCCTTAAAAAGTTTGCAATCTCCCCAGGGAAGTAACACTAACAAATATAGAACAGTCAGAAAACACACAATAGTAAACAATTTTTTGTTCGATCAGTAGGCTAGAATGTGTATGCAACAAACCTCATAGAGGACATACCAGTGTTAGCTGGATTCGTAAGGCATTTGGGATCTCAGAAAAATTTCAAAGTTCTCAGACTTCAGGGTACGTAAGACTCTCCCAAGGTTCTTAAACTATGTCCCAGTTCCAGAGATTCTAATTCCTAAGGTCTGTGGTGGGGCCCAGGAATCTTTGTTTACTAAGCACCAAAGATAATTCTGATAAAAAGCCACAGTCTAAGACTTAAACACGACATACAATGTGGCATGTTGGCAGGATACTGAGGCGAGAATCGTGACTGGGCACTGAAATGGTGTTAGGGTAGATTTTTCCCAAACAATTTTTCAAAGACTCTAGTCTTTCCACATACTCTGAATAACATTTGACAAAAGCTGAGAGTTACTGTCATGTTAGCATAGCAAAAACTCTGACAGGTTTTGAAGAAACCTGTTTAACTTGGTTTAACCCAATGTTTCCTGAAGTCATTTGATCAGAGAACCCTTTCCCCCTTTTTCTTTTAATTAACACCAACTAACACACCACAGAACAAATTTTGGAAAGTGATCTATAGACTACTGAGAAAAACAAGGCGAAACAAGTTGAATGGAGCAATATTACTGGCAATATAAAAAGTAAGCAAAGTTTAGACCTGAAATGAAAGGTAAAAGGCAGGCCAATAAAAATTCCTGAGCAAGAACATCATGACAACAATGTTTAATTAAGGATAATTAGTCTGGTTCGGATCAGAATATTAGGGAACATCTAAATATAATAATGCATTTAAACATCTGTGAATGAAATGTTTTGATTTCAGTAAGAACTCAATACACTAAGTATATGAACCTGAAAACCACTTGTCAAGTTGCAACTAAATTTGACTCACGGACTCCTTATGTTCTTATCCCAACTTTCTAATTAGCATTTTCTTTTAAAGAACTGTGCTTTAGCCCTGCCTTGTCCTATTATTATAGGCAGTACACTGATTTACCTTTTCTACTGCTAGCTTTGCAGGTGCAAAATCTTCATCAAGGGCTAAGCACTGCAGAAATAGTTGTAAGGCATCACCTAAAAAGCCAGCATCGTGGAGCACTTTTCCTTTTCTGAAGTAGACCTTTAATAAAAGCACATATACACAACTCTTATTGATAGAATTTTTAAAAATAATATCAACATCAAGTAAAGAAAAGGAAAAAAAGATCTGCTCAGAAATGCTCATTTTGAAACCGAATGACTGAGGAGCCCAGAGCACTTTTGAGCTATACGTGCACACTACCCTGGAGAAGCACTATGGAGAAACTGAGGCCGAGAAAAATGACTTCAAAACCACATTTCTAATTATATCACTTCAGTGATAAGTGCAGAGTTCTTTCTTTTTTAAACAATTTTAAAGTTGTCCATACAGATCACTTTCCCTCTTATTCTTCCAATATATTTGCCTTGTACTAACCAGTCATGCCATCATGGGATTTTACTCATTAATTTATAATTTTGGAGCCTCCTTACTATACGGTCTTCAAAGGCACAGTTTCTTTTGTTTGTTTGTTTTGTTTTTTAAGATTTTTCATCTTTTTATTTTGTTACATTAGAAACTTTAAGCACACATTACAATAATTACCATCTACTGTCACCATTGTTTCATAAAAGGAGGACTTTTTTTTTTTATTATTAGTTTCAGGTATACAAAACAAAGTAATAGTTAGACATTTACATCCCTCACAAAGTGATAACCACCCCCAAATCTACTACCCCTCTGACATCGTATATATCTGTTACAATTTCAAAGGCAGTTTTGAATAAAGGAAAAACTCACAAAAAAGAGTAACTTCTAGCTTAAATAACATTTTGGGGAGATGGACTGATTTGCCTTGTCATTTGATAAAAAGGAAAAATCAGTAAACTGATTATATATAGGCCACAAGTCTTTTTTAAACTATACAGGAAGGCAACCTCCTGTGTCCCACCCACTGTATTAAGTCACTGCCTAATCGTCTGGTTCCTAACAAAATGCCTCAATCAGTTTTCCAGCCTCAAGGACTCTTCTCTTTCTATGAATAAACCTTCTCCATCCATGTCCAATTTGCATCCATCTTCACAACATGGCCAGTTGTATCTCTTTGAGGAAATATTGTATACCAAAGTCTCTATTTTTTTCTGTGCCTTGAATTCAGGTTGTTCTTTAGTTAGGAAACAATGATTTCTTACAATTTAAAAAATTGTCAGATATTTATCCAAAGTTTTGACCTTAGATTTTGAGAACTCTATATATTTTACTCAGAGTGAACCAGTCCATTCTGTTAAAACTTATAACCATAATTGAATGCAGGTTCCCCAGTTAAAATTTTAAAATGTATGCAAATAATAAACAGCAATTTTACCTCAGGCCAATTTGGCAGTTGAAAGAGAACTACATTTAAATCTTCTATGGCTGCTTTAAACTCTTGGAGACCAGCATACGATTCAGCTCTGTAAATTTTTAGAGTCAAGTCGCTGGGCTCTGAAATAAACATTTTATAAGAAGTTGATTGTTTTGAAAAGATTATTGTATAATACACAAAATACATCACGTTAAAGAATAGACTTAGTGATTCCAGTCGATAACCACCAAACCAAAGGTTGTGAACCAAGCACAGTATAGGTGCAACCTACTTATATGTTGAATTTTATCTGTAATTTATATGAAATCATTATAGACTATTTTAGAGGAGGAAATTGTGTTTTTTAAGAATACTGGAAATATTTTTTTACTATGACTAATTACCTCTAAGAAACCAAATGTTTTCTTAACATAGGGCATTCTATACAGATTTAAAAGGCATATCTTAGCTATTTACAAGATTTGCCTTAAATATTTAGAAGATTTAATTTTTTAAACCCTAATTTCTATATCTTCATTTATAAATTTATAAATTTATGTGTAAACTACTGTATGTGGAATTTCCATAGTAACAAAGACTGACCAAGGCTCAATCTCATGAGGTATATAATGGTCCTTACTTGGGAGAAAATGGGTTGATGAGAGTCAGCTTTTTTAAGAGGTTAAAATTTTAATTCCTGACATTAGCAAGAATGGTATTGGACCATTCCAAAACAGATTAAGTTTCAAACATACCTGAGGGAAAAAAACAAAAACTTTGTTGTTAATTTCACTATCTTCTATGTCTCTAGGTGAGCAATCAAATTAAGTATCCAATGTCATTCAGAATTTCAGACACTTAGCTGCTTCATCAAAATTATAATCAGTTACAGATACACAGATTCTAAAATGGAAGTCTAAGCAAGAAATTAATTTTCAGTAATCTACAGATGACATAAACTTGACTTTTAAAGCTATTGATCTTTGAAGCTTTCAAAAATGTATGTATATAAAATAAAGCATTCATTGCAAGAAGGGCATAAAGACCTCATTAACAAAAACTAATAAAACTCCTTAATCGCTCCATGGTTTACTCGTTTTTAAATAATTGCTTTTCTATACATAACTCTTGATTTAACAATTAAATTAGAAGGGTCTTTTTCAATTGCTGGTGCTTGAGAATTGGAATTATATTGTCCCCTCAAATATAAACCAATGAAAGATTTTTACAAAGAATGAAATTAGTATTTCATGAAAATATGTCTTACTTCCTAAATAAAAGACAAATCTAGAATATCTTATCTTTCCTTTCTTAAAACAATATAATTGGAAATCATTATCTCTGAACAAACAAAAAAAACCCACCATTGATTAACCACCTTAAAAGGTTAATCAATCAAGAATGAAAAGTTCTAGCACAAAGCTAGACCCTGTAGGTGTTCAAAAGAGTTTACTTTATCCCTGTTGCTGAGGAGTTTATTATCTAACTAGAAAGTTTTCCTTTATTGTGAAACAGAATCCTGTAATCCTGATTTGACAAGCATAACTGGAGTTCAGAAAGTCGAGAGCAGTGTTTGCCAAAATAGTCCAAGAGTGTGTAGTAAACATATCAGCATCAAAACCCCGAGCTGTAAAAAAAAGGACTGCAGCCCAGGACATGCAGTGTTCCACCCACAGCTGGGGAGCTTCCAACAGCATCCTGAGACCCGCCTCTGCTCCAGCACCTCCAAAGAGAGGGACTTCACTGTTGCAACAAGCAGCCCATTCCACTCTTGGATCCTTTCCTGGGCTTTCAAAAAAATTCCCATATTTTTCTTTTACAGAGAGTCCCCATTGCCTCACACTCGATGCAGTGCACATCCAGAACTTCTGAATATCACATCCTTTCACAGTCACCTTTATATATAGCTTTTTTAGGGCAGTACTGAAGAAAGTAACTGAGAAGACCTCTGTCTTTGAGAAAACCCAATCTATCAAACTTCTCCACTCTGACCAAAACAAAAAATGACTATGTGCCCTCTGCTCTCAACATGAAAACACTCAGAATGTTGAGGCTCCCTAGGAGGGTCCTAAAGAGTTAGTGAATATTGGGGCAAGAAGAGGTATACCCTAATATACCCTAAGAAGAGATGACAAGAGGGTCAGATTTTAAAACTCTTGTTCTCTAATTCCTCATAGGTAATGTTTTTATTGAGAACTTCAACTGTTAGTAGAATAATTATTTTGAATGATTCTTATTAAGAAAAAAACAAAAACAAAAAATCTCACCAGGTGAGTTCAAACTCAATACCTTTTAAAAGACATTAGGGGCACCTCCTAATTCTAAAAAGCCAAATGCACTAATTGAGGCCCTTTGAACAGCCAAAGCATACAGAATGTATGCCCTCCATGTAAACTTTTCTGAAAGGCAACTGAAAAAAGCAATCAGCTTTGGCTGTGTCATTAACTCAAGTTGGAAAGTCAACAAATATTTACTCTATGTTCTCTACCTGGCCTTGAGGACCTGGATGGAACAAGTCACCTCACTGGGCACGCCATCAGGGAGGGCCCTGTCAGTCCAGTACTGCAGGGATCCGCTGTGCTTAGCAAATACCTGGCACATTACAGACGCAATTGGTTGAAAAAACGAAGAAAAATAAACATAGACGTAGTTTGGGCTAATTGTACTGAGCATGATTTAATTCCCAAACCTTTCACCTTCAGTCTGATTTTTTCACCCTACCTTCAGATTCATCAAATTTCCAACTACCTGCTGTACTTTTCCTCACTCAGTGTTCCACACAAAAACAACCACCACCAAAGAAAGGTGTCTTTTCACTGTATTCTCTATTACTAACACCACTGACTTCCCAAATCAAACTGAACTTTGTCAATTTTATCTCCTATAATGTCTCTCCAATCTGTTTCTGCTCTTTTTCAATCCTACTGTTAATTGCTGTAGTTTAGGCTCCCGAAATCTCTTTGGGATTATAGCCATAGCTTGCTAACAGTCTCCCTGCCTCCCATTTTACACCAGCTATATCCTCATCGTAGACAGGATAAAAAGGGTATTCAGTACAACATACAAGTTCTTTCACGTCTGGCTCCTGCCCATCTCTCCAGCCTTACTTTCTATCTTCATCAGCCTCCCAGTTGAAGTCTCAGTAAGGCCTAACTACTCACCTGCCCCAGGTAAACCAATTTCATGCCTCTTCCTTCCTCTGCTCTGAGCTCCGTCCTCATCATATCACGGCACCTCCCCTTGGTCTGGGTAACTTTTTCTCACCCAACAAGCTCACCAATCTCTTCCCAAGATGCGTTTCTCTGAGTCTACCTTCACTCAGTGTATCATAAAGATCAAGAGCATGAGCTTTGCAGCCAGAATGCCTGGGTTTAATTTCTGGCTCTTCCACTCAACTCCCTGTGACCTGGGGCAAATTTACCAAACACCTCTACTTCAGTTCCCTCAGCTATAAAATTGAGGTTTTGGTTATTTTTAATTTGTTTTTATTTAAGACACACCACTTATATATGCTATTCTCAAACGATTTACAACCTTCGGGATATTCCTATGTGTGTCTAGTATTGTCCACATTTTTATAGATGAGGAAACTGAGCACAGAGAGTTTAAGTAACTTACCCAAGATCAAAAAGCTAGTAAGTGGTGGATTCGAGATCCTCCTTCAGGCTGTCTGGCTGCAGAGGTCTCGCTGTTCACCTCTATGCGAAGAACAGCACTGACCTCACAGAGCTCGTTACTCAAAAGAGTAAGTTATACATGCAAAATGCTTAGAACAGGGTACACTGTAAGCACTGCTAAGGGTTTGCTGTTACGATCGCATTCGTTCACTGTATGTGCATAGCATTAATTATAAAATCCGTTTTTCAGCTCTCTCCATTATTTCCTATCTTTGTATCAAGTCCTGGCTTGAACTAGGGGAAATTAATGAAAATAGGTATGCTTAAACTCAATTCATGCTCTCGTTTTCTTTTCTCTTAGATCCAGTAATACTGTGAGTAGTTAGTCAAAAATTTTGAAATAAAATTCTACTACACATCTGAGGAAACTAGTCTTAAGTTGTCCAAGGCATTTATTTCATGGGCTGAGGATCAAGTCCTCCAGTCTCGATTCCTCCTCATCTTTGTTCCAATCCTTACCTTAGGGATATGTGATTAGTACCGAGAGGCTACAGGTTGTTTCTTTAGTTCATCTTCAAGAAACTTTTTTCCTAATTACAAGTTATTAAATGTTTACTTATAAAAGTTGAAAAATATAGAAAATCAAGAATTAAAAATCTTTTTCCCACCACAAAAAAATAACCAGTGTTGGTATAAAACCTGTACTTCTTCTCTTGCACGTAGATTACATTTTTAACGTAGTTTTATAAAATACACCAAAAACATACTGTTTATAATCTGCTCTTTTTGTCAGTGTAATTAATAATTAAGTCCACAAGACTTTTAATGGTTGCAAAATATTTTACTGTATACAATCTTTTAAAAATTCCCTACACTGCAATTTTTAGTTCAATTTTTGCTAATATAAAAAGCAGTACAATGAACATCTATCTATATGCCTTTACATATCTGCTTACTTCCTTAGTTATTTTTATAAAGCTGAATGTGCAGAAAATTATGTAGCTACACAAAGTTTTCAATACATTCCGCTACCCCTCCTTTTATAAAAACTTTATTTTACAGTCCCACAAGCTGTTTTTGTTTCCTAGAAAAATACAAATTAAAAGTAGCATAATTATTTTAATGTGCACTTCTTCAGTGAGGCTGAACCTTAAAACTACTATATATTCATTGGCTATTTAGATGGTTTAATTATACAAATTCCCTGTTCATATCCTTTTTCTCATTCTTCTGAGTGTCCTTTTTTTTATTTATATGTCAAGCTATTTCACAAATTTCAATGGCTAACCAAAATACCAAATTTCTTTGCTTCTTTTACTTTATCAAGTTCAGTGCGGTAGGACTCAGTTATCACAGCTAAACTGAAAGCTGCCAACTGACAAATTATCAGTGAATGATTAATAAAAATCCAAGAATACTAATTAAGATTATCACCACTGGATTCAGAAGATGTGGGTTCAGATCCACTATGGACAG
The DNA here is from genome assembly GCF_036562045.2 of Rhinolophus sinicus. NCBI lineage: Eukaryota > Metazoa > Chordata > Mammalia > Chiroptera > Rhinolophidae > Rhinolophus > Rhinolophus sinicus. The sequence goes on from NC_133754.1 coordinate 68,635,989, forward strand.
TTTACCTAACTCTGAACCTCAGTCTCCTTACCTATAAATAAATGGTGGTGACACCAACATTTTAAGACTGTTTTGAGAAATAAATAAGATAATGCATCTTGACAATTAAAACACTGCTTGGCACAAAAGTGCTCAACAAGTAATAGTTATTGTTAATATTACAAAATATTTCAAAACAAGTTGATAAAAAATGACATTAGCTCTTAATATATTTACTGTCCTTTATAGAATAAGTCAGAATACACCTAGTTTACTGATTAAATTCAAATCTCTTCATGTTAACCTAGTTGATTAAGAGATTAAAAACCCTTTACATTTTCCTAACCTGTATTCAGTATTTACCCATAATTTGACTAATCTTTGTATAACTAAAGCCTTGCACTGCGGTATTTATATTTTATTGATGTAGGCTAAAATGTTACCACTAATTAACATATGCAATCTAAAATCAGGGTTTAACCCTTACTCTGGTAATGTTATTAACGTGGTAGAGAGAAAAGAATAGAACTTGACATCACAAGATTCGGATTTCAATTTTAGCTAAATCATCTTGTAGCTGTAGCATGTTTATTTACATTTGTAAAAAATACTGCATTTTAATATTTATGGGGTGTTTACACTTTCAGGCACCATTCTAAACACTACAGGTTTTGACAATTCTCACAACAGACCTAGGCGGTTGTTATTATTGGTACCTATCTACGATACCAATCTATTGGTATCTATGAGGTAGATACTAGTCTCATTTTTCAGATAAGGGAACCAAAACAGGGAAGTTAGACTACAGCCCCAAGATCAGAAAATAAGTGGAGGGCTGCACTGCCATTCAAACCCAGGCAGTCAGCTCCCAGCATGTACAGCTTTAACCACTAAGCCATACCGCATGTCTAGCTTGAGGTACCTCAATTTCCTTCTGAGGGTAATAGTACTCCACAGGATTCTTTGTGAAGATCAAATGACGTAAAGAATTTAAAAATACCTGGTAATAGTCAAGACTATATAATTAATAAAGACAAAATTTCCTTCTCCATGTATTTTAAATAAAATGTTCTCCCCCTTATGACCTTCCTTTTTAAAAAACCACTTTATAAAAAAAAAAAAAAAAAAAACCACTTCAAACTGTAATTATACTGTTCTGTCGTCTTCTTTGGGGGGAGAGCGGTATAGGAGGGGAGGAGGCAAGTCAGTGTAAAACTTCATTAAAACTAAAAGGAAGACAGCATAGCAAAGTGGGATCATTTCAATATACTCAAGTATAAAGATTCAATACAGAAAAGACTTTTACATAATATCCTTGAATACAAAAAAGACAGAACGTTATGAAACATCTGAGAGTTAATATCAAAAGATCAATGGATTAAGTGTTATCTAAATATATTTCAATTCAACAGAAACTTATGTAATCTCAATGGGAAACTTCTGATTTTGGCAAAGGTTTTCAAGCTTTCCTTTCTTGTTGACAGAGATAAATTTGGATTTGTGTGGGCTAACTGTAGAATAGATTATATTTTTCTAGTTAATATTTACTAGTTTCATTATAAAAATTACATGAAAAAATTGTAGTGAAGTTCTTTTTCCCAAATGAAAGCATCATTAGTAACAACTGTAGTTTTATAATTATAAAAATACATTCCAAATGCCTATCTAGCTAACTAGCCAACTCTCAAAAAGTTACCACCTAACTGTACAAATATTTACAACTCTACAAAATATTTTTATTTATGCCTATAAACGGTTAAACACATAATATCTGTAAATTACCAATTATTATTTGGTAGCTTTAAGATTTTTTTCCTCCTCCTTTGCACTAAGAATTCGAAGGGTGAAAAAAGAGTATCCTCATTAGTACCGTTCAGACATATTTTCACATATGGAAGTAATGATTTTCCAAAGACCTAAAAATGAGGGGAAAACAAGCTAATGAGATGAAAGTCAGGAGGCTTGGGTTCTAGTCATGCAAAAGTAGGATTACGTAGCTGAATGGGCAACATTTCCATGTGCAATCTATGGAAATGGGAAAAAAAAGTAGATCTTTCAGAGTCTTTTTTTCTGTTAAAAATAGTATCCTCAATCCAAGGCCCAGAATCTTAATTAAAAGATTACTGGTCACAGAACATTAAGCTAGACTTTAATTAGTAAATGTGCTTACTCTTCTGCCATGGATTAGGACCTGAATTCTTATGAAGCAACTACTTTAAGAGGTCAAATCACTAATCATAATACTAAACAGTGCTGTTGATAAATTTCATTATTTTATACAAATGACAAAAAAAAAACTTCCTTGGAAATTTCTATTAAAAATTTTCATTGGATGAGCTATAAGGGCAGGAAGAGTACTCCAACATTTAGAACTGGAAGGAAAATACAGTGTTCCCTCTACAACTAGTTAGCTGTGGGGCTCTGGACAAGTCATTTCACTGCCCTAGCTCCTGCTTCTTCATTTTCAAAATAAGGACCATGGCCTAGATGGTCTGTACCTCCCCTTTTAACCTCTGTTCAGCCAAAGCAACAGAGTTGTGTGTATCAGAATTTTGTATTCCAAACAGTTCTCTTTTGTTCTGGGTTTAGCATCCCCATAAAAATAGTGAAAGAATATGAAAACATGGCAGGTTTATGCTTTGAGCTCTAAAGGTGTTAAATAACTTGATATATTCTAAGTAAAAAGGTCTAATAAGCACTTAGGGTAAAAGAACCATAAAAAAATACTTTCAGTTACATAGCTTTTAAGTTTACCTAATACCCAACATCAGTTTCTATTTTATAAGACAGGTATGGGTAAACAGAAAGAGCCTAGGGGGTAGCCTTTTGACTGGGGGGGAGATGAGAGGGGGCTCTAACTTAAGTTTACACAACAAAGACTGTGATAACAAGTTTAACCACACCTCCCCCCACCCCAAAAGGCAAAGCTGAACACAATAGAAGATTCCACTACAGGCCCAAGCAAATTACATCCTGGTTAGAAAAGTATAAAATCCCAGCTAAACAGAAACTCAGGGCAGCGGTCTACTCCACACTGTGGCCCTGGCAACTCCTCTGCCAGTGTTTCTCTTTTTAAATAAACTTTGTAACTTCTATTCCTTTGTGCCTCTTGAATTCTTTCACAATCTGGGAGCGAGCAACCCTGACATTTTAGATGTCTATTTTCTTGGGGATTATTCCCCCAAGTATCACTTTAAGTCATCATAGATGCTAAGCTTGAAATATGCTGATTTAACACAAGGTTTAACAATGACACTGTTGACATTTGGCGCCTGGCGATTGTGTGGGAGGCAGTCCTGTGCATTTCAGGATGTTTAACAGCATCCCTGCCCTCCACCCACTGGATGTACCAGCACCAATCCCACAAGGGGTGGCAATGAAAAATGTCTCCAGATACTCTTCCAGATAATGTCCCCTGGGCGGTAAACTCCCCCAGGCAGAGAACAACCGATTTAAATAACAATTCTTCATTTTACATAGGTAAGTCTGAAATGTCCCCTTCCACAGCCTAAAACCACCTTAAGAAAAGTGCTAACCTAGGTTAGGTGGCCGAAGCTGCTTCTCTGAGGTGAAGAAATAGACAGAAGATCTAAAGGCCTATCCCCGCAACTTGATCAAGAGTGGAAAGGCAAACAGAAGCGTGGCAAAGAACTCGATGAGACTACCTCTTTATCTTGGGCCGTGAACTAGGTGTATTCGAAACAAAGCACATACATGTTTATGAAATAAGTATGATTTCAAATAGGCAGGTTGACACTATCAAGAGGAACCAATTCCGCAGGCATTTTCAGGAAAGACTTGAACACCCCTGGGCAGCTCGGACACCCGCCCTGAGCCGAGTGGCCAGAGGGGCCCCCGGGTGCTGGGTGCGGGCGCCGAGCTCCCGCCACGCCCACCGGACGTCACCCGTTACACAACGCACCCCCCCCCACACACACACAGCTTATGCAATTCTGCCCTCCCGCGGCTTCCAAATTGCCCCAGTGACTTTTGTGGGAGACAAAGGTAAACGTTGCCCGCCTAGCCTTAGCTGGGGATCCTCTCTCCCCGCCCCGGCTGTCGTTTGCGGAGCGGCCAATTACCGGAAAGAGCGCGGCAGGAAGCGAGCGGCCGCTCCGGCTCGCCCAACTCCCACCCATCCCGCGCTCCGGCGCCCTCGCCCCCACTCCGCTCAGGACGCGCCCGCCAGACCGCAAGGCCGCGTCCGAGGGAACCCCGCGCCTGTGCGCCCCTCCCCGCGCCGCGTCACAGTCGGCTCCGACGGCGATCCCCATTGTGACCGAAGCACCCCAGGGCGCCGCCCCCTCCCATACCCTCGAGGAACCCGAGACCCGACACAAGGGAGTCAGGCAGCCTTGGGGAAGCAGAGACGCCTCCCGGGGGCACAGACGAGCTCTGGGTAGTTATCCCATCCGGACAGGAGGGTGGGGTCGGCCGGGCTCGCGCCGCATCCCCGCGCAGTCACCTGCTCGCAGCGCCTCGCAGGCGGCGGCCAGGGCCTCCCGGTAGCGCCCCTGGTGCAGCAGCTCTGCGACCCGGCCGGTCGCCCGGGCTCGCTCCCGCTGGCCCGGGAACCACTTCTCGGCCAGGTGGTTGAGGACGACGCTGGTTCTGAAGCCAGAGGTGGCGATGGAGGTGGCCAGAGGCGGGGACCGCGGAGCGGTGCCCTCAGCATCAGTGGCAGCGGCAACGGCGGTTGGCAGCCGGTCCCGGCAGAGGCGGCAGCGGGAGCGGAGCTCTCTCCGCAGGCAGCGGCGGCAGTAGCTGTGGCCACATGGCACGGTCACCGGCTCGCTCAGAAAGTCCCGGCAGCCCAGGCAGCTGAGCAGCCCACCGGCGCCGGAGTCCGCGCCCGCTGCCGGGGTCGCGCTCCAGCCCAGCCCATGGCGGAGCCGGTAGTTGAGCACCAGGCAGTCCACCAGGGTGCCCAGGCACTCGGGCCTGACTGGGGCCCCTCGGCGCAGCGCCGCCGCGTACGCCTCCAGCGCTCCCTTCAGGTGGCCGCCCAAAGCCAGCAGCTCGCCGCGGCGGAGTAGCAGCTCCCAGCACTCCGACTCCGCGGCCGCGCGCTCCAGCCGGTCCCCGCTGCCGCCGCCCAATTCCCAGAACCGGCCTCGGCTCCGCGGCCTGGGGGCCATTTCCCCGTTCCCTCCGGGGGAGCTCCTCGCAACGGCCGGAGAAGACATGGCCCGCAGAGGGCTGCTCCGCCGCCGCCGCCCGCCGCCACGGTCCTGGAGACTCCCGGACGCGCGGTTCCGCACGCGGCCCGCGAGCAGGGGGGCGTGGCGCGCGGACACGGCGGGGCGGCGCGCGCCCGGGAAGCCCCGGGGGCGGGGCCTGGCGTGCGCGGGGTGGGGCCGGGCTCCGCTAGTGCACCCGCGACTCCCCCGCACCGCCGCCGGTCGGGTCCCCAGGGGGCCGACTGGCTGGCCCCGCCCCTCCCGAAGCCCCTCCTGGCGAGGGACAGGAGGTCAGATGATCCCCCAGCGGGGATCTAATTGGCTTCCCCTGAAAGAAGGGCCTGGCTTGTAACTGAACAAAGCCCGAAGGAGCCCAGACCTCCATCGCCCTCGCTTCGCTGCCGAAAGACCCCCACCTGCCACGGCTTCTACCCTAATGCCTGCTTCCTCGGCGCTTTTCTGCCAAGAGGCTGGCCTCTCGTGGGACTAAGCCTTAGATCCCCGCCCACCCGAGTTGGGACCCGCGCCCTTTGTGAGAGTCTCCGGCTGTAGTGTGAGGGTTGTCAGGTACAAATCTGCATTTTCATTAGTTTATGCCCAAGTTACAGATAGACACGTAGAGGGCCTAGGAATGTGTAAAGTCAGTCTGATGACTTTGTGACTCCTCACAAAGTCGATCAACTTGAGAAATAATATAACCCCACCCACGTTCCTGAGGTGACTCCTTCCAGAGGGCAAGACAGTATTCCGTGGTGCCAAGTTACTGTTTTCTTTGGTGTTTAAAACTCACCCCCACCTCAAGGGAGAGAGCCCACACGTTCCCGAGGTGTCAGTTCTACCCTCCACATCTCATTCACTGCCCTACAGCTAGCAAAGACCCATATTTGGCGTTTTTAAAGAGTAAACACCAGGATGAATGCTTTTCACATAGTTATCACCGTATAACTAGAACCCAAGCAGAATCTGCAGTTTTGCTGACAAAAAAAAAGATCCGTTTTTTGTATAATAGGCTATATTTTCTTTAAACTTTATGGCAGTGAGTTTAACGCTCTCAGTTGAAATATTTACAGATCTGATTATAGGGTACTAGATTGTTAATGCTGGAAAGTGACTTAGAACTTTTAATTATTTTTTGAATGGTTAGAAACAGTGGCCCAGAGAGGGCAAGTTATTTGCCCAAAATCACACCGCTAATATTATACAGAGGTTTTAAGATCACCTAACTCTGATTCTACTATTATGTTACCATGTTAGAGCTTAGAAATACTATTTTACATGAGATTTTCAAAATAAGCTGCTAGATGGAATGTTAACCTGAGCATGCTATGTCTGAAATTGGCTAACGTTTAATATCCATCTTTATATAGAACAGGTAATTGCACTCAAAACTGCTTTGAGTTACATGTGTTTTTACTACACAATGAGCAAATTGTGTAACTTCGGAGGAGATGGAGATATATTGTCCCAAAAGGAACAAGGAAAAAGCTAACTGAGGAAAAGCTGAGGCTTTTGTTCCAAACAGGGTGCAGAGGCAAACAAGTTTATCACTCACGTCAAACCCCGAGCAAATTACAGCTAAGACCCAAGGAGCAACTTCTAGTCATTTGAGGTGGGGGATATTGGGATTAATTCATGAGCATAATCTTGAACCTAATTCTAACCCCCTAAATTACTACTTTCCTTCAATAAGCAGAATGACTTCAGTCAGATGCCCACATACTCACTGAGACCTGAAACCATAAGTGGTACAACAGGTATCCGTAGGTACGTGAACACTGACGTTTGCGATGCATTCCTGCCCTTAACAGCAGCTTGCAAAATGTGCAATAGTAAATAGTAAATTACTGAGCAGTAAGTATGTTCATGATTACACCAGAAGTATAAAAAATTGGTGAACATGCATATCTTATTAAATATAGTTTAAATCAGGTTTTGTCATGTATGGTTCAGAAAATAATATAAAGTTTCATTTGTCCTCTGGAGTTTCTTTCCCTAGTAAATATGACGACCACATTTGATTCTGGTGTGAAATAAAATGGTACAAGTATAATGGGAGAGGGAAAAAATGGGACTGGAGGAGGGAACCTTGCCGTGTTCTGCTTGGCGTTTGTGAATGGTAATAATTCATGTTTGCTGGTTTATACATTTACATAACTGGTTCTCATTTATGTAACTTATTTATGTAAGAGGCTGTACTGCCTCTGTGGCCTTTGTGTACTGCACAATTTCCCTCTGAATCCGGAAGTCTGGGGCAAAACAATCACTGGCTCTATGACAGTTCACTCTTCACAGTCATCCTGTGCCACCAAAAGAGGATATGCACTCTGATGCGACTGCTTTTTAAATTCAGAGGAGAGAAAAATGAGTGTATCTCTTCGTTCATTTTCTAAAATTTGGACTTTGGTCTCTGACTCACCCAGGGAGGCTGCCAGGGAGAAAAGAGAATTCTGTGAAAGAGCCCCCAGGCTGGGAGGAGGGCAACGGGGTGAAGAACTCTCCTCTGTTTTCCTTTCAGCATTACTTGCTTGGTCTTTTCTAACAAAGTAGTAAAATCATGAGATTTGTATTTCATTTCAGTTTTAATTTTAGTGTTGTCTTCTAAAATAGATCAGTTATGTAAGAGAGTAAGAAGAAAAGCATATCTGTTTCCTAATTTGGAAAATGCTTATCACCATCATTGCCTGCGTAGCCCTGCCCTCCCCCACCCTCCCTCACCCCCTTACACACACACCACAAGGAGACTTTGCCTGAGAGAGTTAGGTAAACTCCTATGAAAGAGTAATGTAGCATAGTGCTTTCTTTGGACACCCGTCAGCTGAAGATGAGTATTTGAACCTTTTTTTTTTAATGGGGGTGAATTTACCGTTTGTTCCTTCACATTCTTTTCATTAAAAAAGACTGAATTTAAGCTTAAAGAGCCAAGCAAAATTATGTCCTCTTCCTGATTAATTTCAGTTGGTAACATTCTAGTCTGCACTGAAAACAGTAAAGTGTCATATACTCAGTGCATATCCAGTAGCATATCTACACATATTGCACAGATGGAAGGAGCTCTAGAGACCACCCCTCATACCCCTCCTGCTATATGTGTATATAAGAACGCTGAGATTGGAGAACCTGCTGAGTTAATAGAAGTCATACTGAAGAAGGAATCCAGAGACCTGGGACTGACCATGTTTTTGCCTTTATGTCTGTGAGGAAGTCCCTTGGCCATCTCTGAGTGTGGTTTGTCATCTGCAAAAGGAGGGAATTGTAACTCTCTCTCAGGTGCTTCTGCCTCTGGATCCAAGCCCTAGGGGTTTGTTTGAACACAATGAGAGGAGGCAGAGAGTCTCCCAGACTCAGGAACACAGCAACATGACACCTGATGAAAATGTAACAGCAGAAGGTGAAGACTGGAATAGAAGAGGAGGGTATCAGGAAGCACATTTTGTTGATGTGCACCCAGCCCTGTCCAGAGGAGGGGGGCCATTCTCTGGGATGTGAATGTTTTCAGTGACTGGACAGGGATCCCCCACACCTCTTCACCCCTACTGTAAATCTATGAGAGGCTGGAGGAAAGCCGGGGGGGAAAAGGGGCTGGTTATATAACTTGGGTATTTGTGAAGTTTATATAAGATGCTAAAAATACAGTATATGATTGCTGTAATGGTGTTCTAAGTGAAAAGCCCTAATGAGGACAACCTGAGTAGGTTAAATAGAGGTGATGCTGAGTGGATGTCTAAACCCAATTGCCTGCAATGACTACTGTCTAACCAAGGACAGTTTACTACTCATTAGTAAACTATTCTCTGTTATGTGGGGAACACTGCCAGTGTGCTCAAGGGGCACTACCCTTACCATTCTTAATTCTTTTCTAACACTGTGAAGAATCTAGAATCTAGAAACACCAAGTATGTATATCTGGCTCCAGATATAACTAGATAGCTCAAATGTAGCCAGCAATAGATGAGTTTAATAAGCTTTCATCTATATCCATTTACATAAACAACTTGCTTCAAAGAATGATTTGGAATTTTGTATGATAAACTTGTTTGTGTCTATCGGAAAAAAAATAGAGCCATTTATATGTATAAGGAAAGTTTGCAACTGCTGAGATGGTGTGTGTTGAAAAGCAATGAGGCCCAAAACCCTCTTACCCAGAGGGTACCACCTGGATTCAGTATATCCATGGGCAAAGTTTCTCCAACTCTGTATGATGACGGGGTTGTAATATATAATTTCCATAGTCCCTTCCAGCTCAGAGAGGCTGTAATTTCTGAACACATCCCTGCCTTTTGATAATTTTCGAGGGGAAAACCAAGCACTCTGGGCCCACATTTGTAATCTTTAATTTTGTAATTAACCCCCTGTGGGCCTGTCCCCAGAGGGGGGGGTGTCTACATACTCATGCCTGCTTCTGTCTGGGGCTTGGGTGGGGTCACGGAGTTGGGAGAATCGGGGTTGCATGGTATCCTTGTCCTGAGGGGGCAGCTGTCCAGAGATGAGGACAAAGGGCGAAGGGATGCACCAGGTTACAATGGGCAGGAGAGGGTTAAAGGCGGCCCCGCGGGGTCATGTAGGTGATGGCTCTGGAGAAAGGTGGGCACTTGTGGATCACCATTCAAATGGAGGGATGAAAAAGAGGAGGGTGGTGAAATGGCGAGTCCTGCCAGGGAAGGCCACTCCCGAGCGCACCACCCCATCTTGGTGCCTTCGGATGGATGCCATTTCAGATCCAAACTCTTAAGTTTGTCTCCAGCTGGCATGAAGGGGCTTAGTAGTGGGTAATCAGCGCCCCCATACGCTTGCTAGCAGTCCCTGCCCTGGAACTCTGGAGCAAAAAGGAGCCCTGTGCAGATCGTGGCCCAGCCATCTGCCCGGGAGGCCTGGGGAGGCAGGCGGCCTGCTAGGAGAGGTGCAGTGAGGCAGGGGTGGAGGAGCCTTCGAGAGCTGTCTGGTCAGAAGGTAGCCATGAGCGGCGAATGCACGTTACCCTATTACCCATCGGATAGCAGCGTGCAGGTAGCACAATGTTTAATACCTCCATGGGAAACCACAGCAACAACTGTACAGGGTGAGTGTGTCGTATCCAAGTGCACACCGATCTTCGAGAATGACTTTATCCAGATCGGCAAAAGAGAAGTGATCGATGTACACACCGGGTGCAAATGGTGACCTTGAGCCTCGTATACACCAGCCTCCCAGTATCTGATACTATGATGCTGGCACAGCCAGCTGCATGCTGGGAGGAGCATGCCCGATGTGGCCTAGACACCCAGGAAAACATCCCCGGGCTTGCAAAGACCTTGCAGCTAACTAGGCAGCGGAAGCCCAGAGGGCAACAACACCAAAGGACAGAAGTCACTCCCAACACCACAGGGCTGGAGAGGACAAGAGAACCCTAAGATCATCATCATTCTGCTCGGTAGCCTGCCACCACTGTGGGGAGGAAAAGGACAAAGCCCCAGCAACGCAGGGGACTGAGGACATAACTCCTCCCCCATGAAAACGCCAGCCTCAGCCCCACCACAAAAGGAGTCTGTTAACTCACAAAGTGGGAGGAGCTGAACTAGGACAAGTTCAGAGTCTTCAAGCAGAAATGGCTTGTCATGAACTCCCAAGCCTGCCTTACTGCACACAGTGGAGAGGTGGACATCAAATCCAAGTTAGTGGAGCAGAGCAGGCTGCAGTCAGAGGAGGCCACCATGTACGCAGAGTGCGGCAGGGCTGGGGATGACTGGCACCACATCTGAGACCAAGGAGACAGGAATTTTGAAGCCCATAAAAAATGGGGTTAAAACATGGAGACCTAGGGGTTTTCAGGTTAGCTTGCCTTCGATTTAACTAAATAATTAAACATAAATGAATAAAATACATTTTAAGAATAAAAAGAAACCATAAAGCACAATTCTAAGGCACATCTTTCTTCATCGTGAAATTCATGTGTCGGTGAGAAGAGTCTGTGGTAGGTGAAGGAAGACTATATCTGCCTTCACATGCAGTGACATGGGGATTCAATGGGCCTGTGCTGGACAGAAGAGGCATCTCTTAGCTTCTGTCTGACTCTGTTTGGGCTACTATAACAAAATTACCAGAAACCAGTGGTTTATGAACAACAAACATGTATTTCTCACAGTTCTGGATGCCGGGAAGTCCAAGATCATGGCATCGGCAGATTCAGAGTCTGGTGAGCCAGAAAACTCAATCTACTTGGACACTTGTTTTTTTATCATAGCCTGTCCTTGTGATAGACTAGCAGTAAAAATATAAATGGTTAGTCAGTTGCACGGTGTCTGTGATGGCCGCAGGTTATCTTGGCCAGAGTGAGCCCTGAAATTAGAAAATACTGGGTGAAGGAAGGAGTCATCATTTCTCAGGAAGCAAACTAAGCAAATATAAGAAACAAGGCCTCCACAAATTTATTTATGTGTGGATTAGGAGTGTGATCAACACCTATTGTTCACTTGACCAAAAATAAGAGCTAAGCTCCCGGGCTCATATAGGACAGCAGACATTATGGCTCCAGAAGAAAAATGTCAGTGGGTGGGGGAAGGGAAGAGGGAGGAGGTATTATCAAGTCACTGTTCTCACCCAACTGCACATGCCAAACGGGCACAGGACCCCTTCACAATGTCTCCCCAGGAATGATTTCCTCCCCCTACTGCCAGATGGCAGGCAGTGAAGGTCCAGGTAGGCTGCGTAAAGATTATGTTACGTAAAGGATGACCTGGGAGGTGAGGCCAGCAATTACCAGGGAAGAGGCCTTCCGCCCACGGAAGACAGCGCTGTGGTTGGGTGGCTGCCTCGGCTCAGGTTGGTGACAGAGGGACTTCAGAGGGTCTGAAGACCATAAAGCTTTGTTTGTATGTCACCAAAAGCAACTGGGTGTTCTATTATCAAACTAGCTACCATGTATTAGCTACTAGGTGCCACACACTAGTACATTATCTCCTTGAATCCACTTCATAATGTTTTGAGATAGATACTATTTTCCACATTTTACTAATGAGGAAATGCATTAAATAACTTACTCAAAGTTGCACAGCTAATGTAGAGCCTAAATTCAAACCAAGAGCCAAGGTTCTTAATAGCAGCCAGGATGTGTCTGAGCATTTTGGAGAGAAGGGAGGAGAGAAGGCGGCTACCGAAGACAATCAACTTCAAGCGCAATGGTCATAAAGAGGTCTTGGCTTTCGTACAAACACAGACAATTTTGTTTTAGAAAAAACAAGAAAACAACAAGCAGGTGTCCCACAAGCATATATCATTGGAGACTCGTCCGAATACAGATGGATCCATGTGATAGGAAATGACAATCCAGGTAGAGAAGATGAAATAAATGCATATCCACATTCTCTTTTGATGCCACTTTCCAAATAGCTTGTAGCTTATCACACAAACTCACCTAAGTAGTATTTCGTATTGTAGATAAAGCAGAATCCAAAGCATGCGTGCTCTGAAGGGCATTGATCAGCAGTCGTCACTGCATTGGTTGTGTTTCTCTCTCCTTTCCTTACATAAGCACATTTACGTAACAGGCACAGCCAAATGTTACGCTGATTGATGGGCACAGAGAAGTCCTGCGGAGCTCAGCATCAGGACAGCGCCGCCTTCTGGTGGTATCTGGCAATGAGAAACTGCTCACCTTGAAAACACACCTCCTGGAGATGTGTAGTTGCTCCATCTACTTTTACTGCTTCTTTTGGGTTGATTGTAGCCTATCTTTAATTTCCACTTATTAATTAGGTTTTGATTTAAGGGATTATATTATAACATCCTTCAAAGCTTAAAAAAGGAACTGACCTGGCTGAATCCGTAATCACCTACTTAAAGATCTTTTGTAAAAATTCATTGTTATAAATTCTAGATATAATGACTTATAATAGCATTTATAGAGCTTAACATTATTAGGTCTGAAGGATTCACTTGTAAAATAATACAGATTTGCTCATTGTATTACTTCAGAAAAGTGTTTATATTGACATTGAATCACTGTGTTTTGGAAATGCTATCTTCCACTAAACCTGCCCGTGGTGAGACCAGATTCCTTCGATCTCCTGCACCAGGTCAGCACTTATTTTAGTTAGTATTTATATCCGTTCTATAAATATATAATTATTTGTACATATCTGCTGTCTGGTTTCTAATTTGCTTTGACTCTTTTTTATTACATTGAAAGTGGGGTTTTTTTCTGTTTTTTTTCAAAGTGCATGTATTTCTTCTTCTTCTCCATGCCTCAAAACTCCTGGCAGAATACTATGAACATTGTGAAAACACACACACACACACACACACACACACACACACATACACACACACCAGAATTTTGTCTGACAGTAAGACTTTCAAGTCAATTAACAATCTGGTACGTGTGGAAATATCTCATAGGAATCAAACCTGAATGACGCCTTCCCGATATAAGTCATCTCTTGGGTAGTTTCTTTGTCTTAGAGTAAAATATTTCCAACAACTTGTTTATCTAATCGAATAGTCACATACTCCTCTGAGGGTCCATGTTAAAAGGAAATTCAACATCTAAACGAGCATTCATTTGTAAAAGATCTTACTATATTTTAGAGGCTGAAGGTAATTTAAATAGATAACCTAAAAAGAAAAAGCTAAAGTGAGAGGGTTTTATTTCAGATCAAAAGGAGTAGCTATTTGGAAGGTGTTGATTTGGGCAGAATCCCAGTAGTGTTTTGATTAGGAGACAAAGGCAAGGGGTATTTATGAGAAAGGATAGGGTAACAATCACATTAATATAAGGAAAGCATTTTTATTGGTGCAGATTAGTTAACAGAGTGACACTAATTCTAAACAAGGTCTTTAATTTTCAATCCTGTAGTCATCAGTCAGGTAGTCATAATATATGCTTTTTGCTTTTCCTTGCAAACAGTTTTTTGGGACACAATGTTACTTTAGGCCCGGTCCAAAGGTTATTTTGCCCTGTTTTAACATTCCAGAGGTTTGAGGCATAAAATGTGCAAGGCAGTTCCTCTGGGATGGCAACTCAGACCCCATTTTAAAGTGGCTCCGTTTATATTATTTTTCACATTTTCCCCCTTTTGATCAAGATCTTTCCTTGAAAGCGGCAGTGATCAGTTATTAAAAGCATCGTTGGTCCTCCATTGTCAAGAAGGCCCATTCCCGTGTGTCATCTCCCACATTGGAGGGAAAGTGGTTTTCATTTTTCTTAGGAGGCTTAGGCCATATTTGAGCAACAAGTGTGCCAGAATAGAGGAAGGATTTACCGTCATGTTTCTCTCAGGGCAAACATCTATAGTTTCTTGATGTTTCTTATATGAAGTCTCATAGGCCTTACTGATCATCTCAAACACGTTGAGAACCATTGTCGGGGCAGTGGTTTGTTGTTTTTTTTAAGGACGGCGCAGCTCACAGTGGCCCATGTGGGGATCGAACCGGCAACCCCGATGCTACCAGCACCATGCTCTAACCAACAGAGCCAACCGGCCACCCCAGGTGGTGTTTTGATAACATTGAGCTATGCAAAGCAAAGAAGGGGGGGAGACACCAAACAATGGAAACTAGATGAGAATGGATAGTGGTATTACTAGCGATCTTAACTTTCTTCTTTGTGCTTCTCTGAATTTTTTCAGTTCTTATATGAACTTATTTTATACTCAGGAAAACAAACCATAAATGCTATATTTTTAAAAATAATGCCTTCATCAATATTTTGTAGGACAAACAATGTTACAGCAATGCCACAATTAATCATTCATTTATTTAAGAACTATTTATAGGACATGTTCTAATGCCAGCCACTTTCTTGACACTGGAGGTACAGCAGTATCAAAGCAAAACAAAGTCCCTTCGGCGCTTGCACTTTAGAAAGAGTGAGAGAGAAAAAAAAAAAAGAAAGGAAAAAAAAGAAAGAGTGAGAGAAAGATAATAAATATAAGTATACATGATATCATTCGGTAATAATGTCATGAAGAAAATTAAAGCAGCATAAGAGATCAGGAGTAATGGAAATGGTAGGTGCTATTTCATAGGATGACGTTGTTTTACTTTTTATATTCTTGCAGAGAAGAGCATCTAAAACAGAACACTTGCAGCTTCTGTGGTCTTTCGAGTCTTTACAGGAATTGGTAATAATCTAAGATCTATAAACTCAAGATAGACTTTTAATTATTGATGCTTATCAGACAGCTATATTTTCATTTTAATACTATAACTAAAATAAGGCTCAGCAGGAGAAATCCCCAGGTGGAGCAGATGAAACTTGAAGGTTTAAAAAATAACAACAACTCTGATTCTTGCGGATTCTTTTGTAACGAAAAGTGGTTTTAAACCACTTTTATTTACACTGCTATCAAGTCCCCCTGCCTAGAGTAGAGAGCCCCACCCAGACCTACTGAATCAGAATCTTGTTTCACCTCTCCAGAGATTCTGCAGG
Source organism: Rhinolophus sinicus (assembly GCF_036562045.2). Classification (NCBI taxonomy): domain Eukaryota; kingdom Metazoa; phylum Chordata; class Mammalia; order Chiroptera; family Rhinolophidae; genus Rhinolophus; species Rhinolophus sinicus. Next base: position 68,651,550 of record NC_133754.1, read on the forward strand.
ATATACTTTGAAAATCACTGGTTCTTAGACTAGTCATTTGACCCTTAATTACATACCGCCCTGGCCTCTTATCTTTGGAATGTTTTTACTCATACTTCTGACACCAAATGTGTGGGTATTTTCCACACCAGCAACGAGCTCTTCAACTCTCTGGACACCAGCTGGATGTCCTACAATTTAGTTCAATTTTGACACTAACTACCCGGAATTAGTGTTAGACTCCACGGGTTAAGGGCCACTGCCTACTTCAGTTGCCAGTTCCAAGTACCACAAAACTACCCCATTTCAGATGCTAGTTGCAAGTCCCAGGTTGCCACCTACTTCTCTCCAACCAGCTATAAATCAGGGATTCCCAAAACCTCTCTTTAAGTTCAATAATTTGTTAGAACTATTCACAAAACTCAGAGAAAGACTTTACTTACATTTACCAGCTAATTATAAAGGATACAACTCAAGAACAGCAAGATGGAAGAGATTCATATGGCAAGGTACGGGCGGTAGAAAGGAGGTGCACGGAGCTTCCACGTGCTCCCTGGGCATGCCACCCTCCCAGGACCCTGACGCATTTACCAACCTGTAAGCTCGCTGAACACTGTCATTTAGGGGTTTTTATGGAGGTCCCATTGTGCATGAGTAAATCATTGAACTCAATCTCCAGCTCCTCTCCGCTTTCCTGATGACCACGAGTGGGGCTGAAAGTTCCAACCCTCTAATCACATAGTTGGTTCCTCTGGCAACCAGCTCCTATCCTAAAGCTCTGTAGGAGTCACCAAGAGTCACTTTATTAGCATAAATTCAAGTATAATTGAAGGCGGTTTGTTATGAATAACAGAAGACACTTCTATCACCTCCATTACTCAGGAAATTTCAAGGGTTTTAGAAGGCTCTCTTTGGCAAAGTGACCTTTCAGTAGAATCCCAAAGGTTTTGAGGCAGAAACTGTAGGGATAACTAGGGAAAGAATGTCCCAACTAACAAGACTGGAAGTCCAAAGAACCTGAGGTAGGAGTGGGATCAGCACGGTAGAAGTATAGTAGAGAAGTTAAAGAAGTAGAAACTGAGTGAGCAAAGGGAAAGAATGCGAGATGTGATCAGAATGGCAAGAAAGGGGGGGAAATCATGGGACGTAACAAAATCACAGCACTGAGTAAGATGGGAAGCCTTTGAAGAGATTTGGGAGAGAACTTCATCACGTGATTTTGCTCTTCAGAGGTTATGCTAGCTGCCTTGTAAAGAAGAGACCTTGGTTCAGTGAGTGTGGAAGAAGGGAGACTAATTGGAAGGCTACTGCAATAGTCCAAGCAAGAAATAATGGACACTGGACTAGAATATTCAGTTTTGGGATATATTTCACAATACGCTCCTTTGAAAAATCCAAAACAGCTCAAGGCGATTATAATAAAAGATTCCAAATTGGGAAATAAAATATTATCCCAAAGTTCTAGGCCTTATTTGGGGGGAAACTTTGCTTGTTTGTATACATGTTCAAAAAAGAAAAAAAGATTCTTCCTGGCATGGTAATTATTCAGGTTGGCAAAACACTAATCAGCAAATCTCACTTTTTTTCCCCATAGGAAAATTTTGTTTGTAGTTGGACCAAATTTCTATTTAAATAAGGAGCCACTCTCACTGAAAGACAAGCTTTGTATGTTTTGTTACATGATGTCTTTTATTTTTGAAGCTCTCAACAATGTTTCCGTAATTGCAAGTGGTCTAGGTTGATGTAACCTGCTCTATCATGTCGTTTTTGAAATGCATTTGTATTTCCAGAGCACAGAAAGTACATAATGAGCATTAATGAGTCTTCCCGTGCAATTTTTAGCTCACTCCTGGCATTGATCAACTGTTATGCTTAGTGTGGTGAAACTTTCTTCCAGATTAAACCAGACTTTGGCCCTGAAGTCTGTTTTTCCAATGGCTATTAATCAGTTTTGCAAGCTGCCTCAAATTCTTCTTGGAGATAGACTGTCATAAATAAGTAAAACTAATCATTGGTTAGTCCGGAAGTGGAGAAGTGCAAGCTAGTCTACGTGCAAGGCAGCATGACGGGGTCACATTCATGCATATGGGAAAGGCTGATTCTTCCTTGTGGTTACATGGGTCATATTGCTTGTATATCACCCTCTTCTCAGTTTAAGGAAGGATTGTAAACAGATGTGATTAAGGTCTGCTATCAGAACAAAGACATTTCATGAGATGTGAGCTGTCACTTCACTCTAGCAATGACTCAAGCTCATTGGTTAGGGTTTGTATAGACTGTTTTCATAAAGGGCCTGTATCTGCTATAAAGAATAGAATTTACAGGGGAAAAAATGATCAGGGGTTTTAGTTGCAAGGGGCGCTGCCCACCATCCCTCGTGGGACTCGAGGAGTTGAACTGGCAACCTTGTGGTTGAGAGCCCACTAGCCCATGTGGGAATTGCTCCAGCCGCCTGAGCCACAGGGCCAGCCCCCTAGCAGGGCTTTTTAAATAGAGGTTTAAACTGGCTTCCTCACTCTTAGAGGGCAAATAAATTATATGGCTAAGTAGTATGTATATAAACATATATTGAGAAAATATTTGTACTTTATATTAAAGTTATTGTGTGCTGTGTGTGTGTGTGTGTGTGTGTGTGTTCAAAATATATTTTTAAGTACTTATAGAAGGAGAAATAATTTGGCTTATCTGACACCTCAGATAAAGAAAAAAAAAAGAACCGGCAGGCCTAAGATTGGGAAAAGTCCACAAAATTTTAATGACCTGTGGACCAGAAGGAGAGGGCTAAGATCAAACTCACATTCAAAGCACTGTAGACAGCAAGCCACTGAAAGACAGCTCGCCTCTCCCATCCTGACTGGAAGTGTAGGACACTGGAGGTTTGAGGGCCTAATTCTTCGTGGAAGGTTTAACTCACTTGAATGCATACTGCTGATGAGAGAAGTCTGTGAAACGAATCCAGCAAGGCAGTTGCCCCTTGCCTGTCAAGAATTAAGGTAGATGGCAGTATGTTTATGATCTTTGGTTAAGCACATGAAGAAAAGGAAGGTATAAAGGAAGAGAACATAGTCCAAGGTTCAGGTACAATCCCACTATAGCCGTTATAAACAGAAGGCCACAAAACCACAAATCCCTAAACATTAAGTGCTGCGTGGGTGTCTATTCCACACTAACCATATAAATAACAAATCATGTCAGGGGTTTTAAGGAGACTAGCCCTAGGATCTATGGAATGTAACTATTTTATCCATGGATGAATGTTTTAATTTGAAATAATTTAATTTGAAATATTGAAAACAATCACCATAATATTTCACATACAGTATAGTAACTTGTGTGTGGTGTGTGTGTATAATTTAATAATTTAAGAATTTCACAAGAATATGTTAATAAGTAATTAAACAATCTCATAGTTCAGACTGGGTCTTGTCTTTAAAAAATATAATTTCCAAAAACTAAATAGAAAAATAAACCTTTTTTTAAAAACAGCATGTGGGAGGGAGAAAACAAAATAATAAAATGCCATGAAGGTGAAGGAGAGAAAAGCAAGCCCCTCTATTCATATTTTTACAGGCCCCGGAGAGCTCAGCCTTTTTTGAAGACCTCTAGCACCCAGACTTTCAGTGTCTTGGGAACGCAGCTCAGCTCTGTGCAGACCAAGACCTGGGGCTTCTCTACAGTCTCTGAAAACTTTAATGTAAGTTCTAACTAAGTTTGCAACTCTAAAGATCCACAAGTACAGCAAAGGCAGTTTTAATGTCAGCCAGGCCCTACATAAGCTTAGGGGTCTTCTTTTTAACTCTTGCTCTTAAGGGTAACTCTCTGTAGTTGTTTATGTCCTTATATGGAAAAAGAATGTATTTTGCCAGAGAAAGACAAAAATAATGAACTGGATTTATGGCTAATTTCTCTCAATTATCTTTCTCCCCAAGACCTTAATCCAAGGGTATTCATTGCAATAATGTTCCAGTTCTAGAGATAGTTCCTAGAATTGCAAACACTACATAGGAAACAGATATTTTATTTTTAGGTTGCATATGATAATATTCTAAACTGCCTTCTTCCATCAACAGCTGGGTACTACATTTCTCAGTGAGGAGGTGACTGAAGCAGTTACAGGATCGTGGTAATATTGTATCATTGTTGATTTCCGGATTTGGTGGCTGTCCTTTGGTTATGTAAGACAGTGCCTTGTTCCGGGAAAATGCATATTCAAGTGTTTATAGTTAATGGGGCATCGTGACCATGATTTACTCAAATGGCTCAGGAAAGCAAAACAGCAAAGAGAGAGAATGCTGTAAAATGTTAATGACTGGGTAATGAAATCAGGAAGTTTTTTTTATATTATTTCTGCAACTTTTCTGTAAGTTTGAAATTATTTGAAAATAAAAAGCAAACCAAATAAAAAAGGGCACAATTTGAAGGCTATCCAACGGCCAAATTTTGGACTACCTGAAGCTCAAAAAAAAAGGACTATAATTGTAACCCAATGAATAAATAAGAATCCATGAATCCACAATGATACTCTAAAAAATGAAGGAAGGAAGGTCAGAAAGAAGGAAGGGAGGAAGGGAGGGAGGGAGGGAGGGGTCAGGCCACATTTAGGCTAGGAACAGGAACCTGCTTATCTTAAAAGCCATCTTGTCTTGCTTTGTACCTTGTACCTGCCTGGCTTGTGTTTGCCTTAGGCCTGGAGAAGCCACCTGGAATGTAGAAACCATCTTATCCTGTCTTGCTTTGTACTTTGTCTCCTAGGGGCTTGTGACCAGCAGGCCTGGGCAGGCCTGACCAGTACAGACAGAGGTTTGGGGCCCAGGGTGTAGAGTCTGGAGGGCTTGGTCATGACCCCAAAAACCCTTTGTTGCTAGAGAAAATGCAACGAAAACCCCCTGAAGCATTGAAGGGGGAACAGCCTCAGTTACCCCCTCCTATAAGACTCCATACCCCTTTTTGCTTGGGGAGGTTATGGTCTTTTCTAGCCTGACCTCCCTCAGCTTAAACATGCCAAATAAATTCTAATAGACCAATTTTGGTCTCCTGCAACTCATTCCTCTGGCAGTGCCTAACGGAAGGAAGGAAGGAAGGAAGGAAGGAAGGAAGGAAGGAAGGAAGGAAGGAAGGAAGGAAGGAAGGGAAGGAAGGAAAAGGAAGGCAGGGAAGAAAAGAATTACCACCATCAGAGGCTACTGATATGCCAGTCTTAATCTACATTTTCTAGAGAGAAAAAAAAAGCATTTATCTAGTCTTTCTGAGGGGAATTATAGTCATCATCAGTTGTTGAGTGAAAGAAATATTTTCTTTTCAGAAGAATGTCAGCTCAATACGTTGAAGAAATGATAGACTAAAAATCATTTAGCAACCACCAATGAAATAATCAGTTATACAAGGATCATTAATGCATGCTGGAAATAAAAAAAAAAAAATGTGTGTGTGCTCGTGTCTAAATACTTAGGTAGAAAGAGTAAAATGTTAACAATATTGAACCTATGACATGATTTTCTCTGGAATATTCCTTCAACTTCTTTGTATGTTTGAAAACCTGCAAACATACAAGAGCTTTTCCAGTAGCAGAGCCAGTCCATGTTGGACTATAGAAACTCAGTTCTGACCAGGAGATAATCCATTCCCTCAGCTATTAAAAGACTGTGGTATATTCATTACTTTGCTTTCCTCCTCAACCACAAAATATACATAATGGAGGGGATTTTCTGCTGTCTGCTGAATTTAACTACAGAGCTTAATTCCTAAGAGCTGCAAGATGATTTGCTTGGCAGGTAGGCCGAAGAATTCATGAAATAAGAAAAAATGGTGAAGCAGAGCCTGGTTGGCACCCCCAAAGCAGAGGTCTGGAAAGGTGTCCGGGCACACCTTTCCTTGACCTAGAGCTTACGATAGATCATGCCCCTGTGGCTTGAGTTCGGAGTGTCCCAGTCCCAGATCCCTATTTTACAAAATTACCCTAAAACTTATGATTAATACCCTTAGGCTTATTGATCACAATCTCTATAGTCTAGTTTTCTTTCCAGGCTACTCCCATCATTGTTCCTGGGCTGCTGATGTGGCCACTAGAGAACCTCATTGCCAGAGGGAAGGCTCCATGCAGATACCTGGACCCTTCACTGTAGCCTCTGGAGGAATGCCAAGATTTCCCCTTAAATACTCTAAGCCTCTCAGGATGTTAAGGCAGTTTTTGAAGGTGTTAACCTGCTGCTTTCTCAGATCACCGAGCTCTGACAATAAACTCATCCTATAGCCCAACTCCTGTGTCAGTCTATTGGCTGAGTGGTGCAGGCAGCATGAGCCTTAGACTCGTTGCCGTCCAGTTTCAGTGGCATAGGTGGTTCTGTTCTCAAGTTCCCCAGGTGATGGGTGGGTACCACTTGTCAACAAGTAGAGAACCAGGAATTTCTGAAACCAGAAATTCAATATGCAGCTGCACATAAGACTTGACATTTTAGAGTTGCTGTACTCGCATAATTGAATTTCTCCTTATTTTCTATCCTTGTTTATACATACCTGTCTCAAGAAACAGCTGAGGAAATAGTTAACATTCGATTGTGTCCTGTACTCATGGATCACCATTCTGGTCTTCTCTTCAGCTATGAGCTATCTCCATGGTAGCAGGGGTCAACGAGAACAGCATAACTCAAGTGCTGTCCTCAGATCAACAAATCCTCTCATAGCTCATCTTCAAAGAAAATGCCCACTGTTTTTGAAGCCATACAAAAAAAAGTTCTTACAGTAAATAAAATTATTTTTGCATAAACGTGACAGTGGTTTTTAATGTTTCTATTCTTATTGCAAAATATATTTAAAGTGATTTTAATTATATTTAAATATCTTAATCAGATCATAAATCTACATATGACATGAGATGACCGATCCTTGTGGCTAAAAACAGACCTAACCCCCCACAGCACTGTTTTTGTGGCCACACATCCCACTGGTCCCTGGGGACTGAGGTCCACTTCTGTGACAGCATTTAGCAAACTGAAATGCATGGCTATTATATGCCCATCCATCATGGGCGCGCCGCAAATTCTCAGATGGAATAAGCCAGCTCTGCAATCTTGTGCAGCAAAACTACCAAATGATGTAGGCGGAGAGCAGTCACTGAAAAACTATTTTGCGATCAATTGTAACTTCCAGGGAGAGTTTGTTGGGGAGGCAGAATAAACAACTCTGTGAAAAACTTTCAAGGGCCTCTGCTTTACACACATCAATCCTTAAAGTAATGGGTTAGGAGGAGGTTGAGTTTTAGCTTTCTATAACTCTTTAATTATGGCTTAAGGGAGTGGTGGTGTCCAAAGTGAGGTACGCACCGCTGTGGCTGTGCATGAGAAGATTTACAGGAGATTCTATTTCTGTTTCATTTAAAAACAAGCTGGAAAGGAAGCTTTCCTAACATTTTAATACACTGGTTGATTGACACTGCTGCAATCCTTCCTGCTGCACTTGTGGCCTATTGGACACCAAGAAGAATCCATGGGGGGCGTGGGGGTTCTACCACACACACTCGAACACACGTCTTCAGCTTTCAGTCTATTTGGATAAAACACTGTTTTGTTCGACCCAGTTAAGTTGGGTCACATATTACCGATTGATGTGCTTGGGTGTTTTGAAAGACAGTTAATATTAAAACAAATGTACAAATACTTCATATACCCAGACTGAACAGTGAATCCATGATTCGATGTCACTTTCAAGTCACTCAGATCTAAAAAACTAAAGGTGGTAGAACTACTTCCCAAGGGGGCTGAGTAACATTTATTTCACTAATCCACAAGCAGAGCTATACTAGTTTTGGTTATAGTAGTTTTGAATTGTGCATGGTTCACTATATTTGGGCAAATTTCTATATAGATGGTACGTATCCATGCTAACTCATTATAAGGACCAAGTGAGTCAGTTTCACCAAAATAACTGATTCATGAAACAATGGGAGCCTTGAAATTGTGGTTCTCACTGGAAGAGATAGCAGGGCAGCCAGTGCCTTGAGAACGGCAGGCGGCTGGGCCAGCTACCTTGGGAACCCTCAATCACACTTCAGGTGAGCTGAGCAGCTTTTGATTTTTGATTTTGAGTGAGACACTTAAATCACTGCAGTTTACTTTAAACTTCCCTCTGATCTAGGAATACTTCGGAAAGGCACAGTTCTCATTCCAATCATTACCTTCCCCAAAATTTATACGCTGTATGACAGAATGTAAGAAAACAATTGCAAATTACCTCATAGTTGCTTTATGTATGGCACGGTGGTTAGTTTTACTCACGTTATCTATCTCTTTATGCAACGTTTCTAAAGACATTTTGTGACTCTGACTATGCCTCATCTTAAAACAACCATGACAATGTCTTAATTCACATAAGCCAAACACATGTGCAGACTTTCTATTCTCTGATAACTACCATAAAGCCCGAGTTTTCTCTATGCAGATATTTCAGACGTGTTTCAATTATTCCAGCTTTTAATAGACTGCCAAATCTGCTTTCAATTTCTTCTACCCTAAGCTTTTCAAAATATAGTATATGGACCACCTTTCCCTAGCATGGCCATCTCTCTAAATGAGGTCTAGCTCAGGGATCAGGTGAGGCCAGTGGTGATTCTCAGTGCCTGGGCCCTGCTAGGAGTGCTCAGAAATGCAGCTCAACACAAGTGGTAAATGCCATCTAAGCCATAGCCTGGTTCAGTAGGGACACTAGAGACTCACAGAACACAAATGACCTCATTGGAAAAATGTCTTCTCTGGAAAGAGGAGAGAGGTAAGTATAATGACCATTCAGCAGAACTGAATATGACCCTGTAGTTTGCTAAGTGCTAATATATTTCTTATCTCTCACACTTGCAGGTTCTAGAGTCACCCAACCTGACACAATCCTGGTACCCCACTTATGATCTGGGTGACTTGGGCCTCTGTTTCCTCATTAAGAAAGGAGAGATAACAATAATACTGACTTCATAGGATTGCTATGAGGATTAAACAAATCATTTTTTCTGATAAAGTGCTGAGAATATGTCAGTTATATAGTTAGCTGTCTAGGAAAATACTCATGTTTCTCCTCTGCTGTATATTTCTACTTTATACTTCGGTCACCAACTGTGAGGGAGGGGTTTCCCACACTAAGCAATTCTGCCACATCAGCTGGGTGTCCTAACAATTTAGTTCTGACACGATCTACCTGAGGTTAGCATCAGACCCTACAGGTTAAAGACTCAGTTCCACAAGACTGTCCCCCCTCCCTGCCCACCTCAGACACCAACTGTAAAGTTGTCACCTGTGCTTCTGACTAACTGGCTATAAATCAGAGGTTCCCATGACCCTGTCTTTGGGTTTGATTAGTTTGCCTGAGTGGCTCACGAACTCAGGAAACACAGTTTACTTACTAGACTATCAGTTTATTATAAAAAGGTGTAACTCAAGAACGGTCACATGGAAACATGCACAGGGCAAGGTATTTGGGAAGCGGTGCAGAGCTCCATGCCCTCTATGGGCATGCACTCAGCCCCAGCACTTCCACTTGCTCACCAACCTGGAAGCTGTCTGCACCCAGTCTTCTGGGTTTTTTGGAGCCTTCGTGATGTAAGATAGGCAATTAAATCATTGGCTATTGTTGATTGATTCAATCTCTAGCCTCCTTCCCCTCCCAGGAGGTCTGGGGTTAGGGTGAAAGTTCCAACGCTGTAATCACTTGGTTGGTTCCCCTGGTAACCAGCACCCATCCTTAGGGGCTTTCCAAAAGTCACCTCGTTAACAGAAACTCCAGTGCCATTGACAGCAGTTTGTTTTGAATAACAAAAGACACTTTTTCCACTCTTTTCACTTAGAAAATTCCAAGGATTTTAGCCACTCTGTGCCAGGAACAGGGACAGAAGACCAATACCATGTGTCCCCGAAAATAAGACCTAGCCAGACCATCAGCTCTAATGTGTCTTTTGGAGCAAAAATTAATATAAGACACGGTATTATCTTAATATACGACCAAGTATAATATAATATAACATGCTTTAATGTATAATGTAATACTTGGTCTTATTTTAATATAATATAATATAATATAATATAATATAATATAATATAATATAATATAATATAATATAATATAATATAATATAATATAATATAATATAAAATACCAGGTCTTATATGTATTAATTTTTGCTCCAAAAGATGCATTAGAGCTGATGGTCCGGCTAGGTCTTATTTTTGGGGAAACACGGCACATACTTCTTAATATAAGTTACAATATCACTGAAGCAGTCAACATATGTTGGTTATTTCAATCTAAATCCTCACAGCAACCATAAGAGGTGGATAATATTATTTTAATTTTACAGTTGAGGAAAGAAGCTCAGAGTAATTAAGCAATTGTCTTGGGTCATACAGCAAATAAGAGATGATACTTGTATTTGTACACAAAGTCAAGTTTTTTTCTCTATACCACACAGCTCCTTGAGAAAAAAAATACACGCTATAAATGAGAACCAAGCAGAACCTTATAGCAGAGAGAAGGCAATCTGAGTGATGTCTGACCTTCATTGTTGTTCTGGTCAAAGTATCTGGAAATCAGGTTTGATATAAGTCCTTTTCAGAACAGAATGATTATGACAATGAATAGTGAGCTCTAAATTTTGAAGAGCTAATTTATGAAATGTGGGAAAACATAATTATTCTTTCGATGATATATAATAGTTATGGGTGCAACGTGACCTTGGAGTTTTAAGTTTAATCATAATAAAACTATTCTTATAATTGTTTATATATAAACCAATTTAAATATTTATCCATTTTATAAATTACTTACTGCCTGCAAGCTTTTTTTTTTCTTCTGGTTTACTTCTACATATGCTTGTATGACAAAGACTAGAAAAACTAAGGTTTTTTTTTTTTTTTTTTAAGACTTATAGATGGTTTACTTCTATAAGCAAAGAATCTATTGCAATTGAGAGCACTAGCAAGTAACAACAATGTATCATACTTTTCTTTTTTCTTTCTGCCCTAGGTAACTGGAATAGTTCAGGCACCACATCTAATCTCTTACATAAGTCTTATGCAAGAAATGTGAGCCAGTTCTTTCCTGAAACAACGCCAGTGCTAATTCAGACATTGAAGGGCCTTTGCTTCCTAATATTCCTGGTAAGCGTGGCATACACTTACTTTACTTAGTTCACTTAGGTTATTTTTAAATCACTTGGGTAAACACACACACACACACACTCACACATTTATAAACATTCTTGCCAACACAGTGAAAGCTCATATTGTGTTTGTTCAAGTATGTTTAGCCTGGGCGGGGAAGGGGAAAGGGAGAGAAAGGTTTGAATGATTAATGCTACTTCTTTAATCTTTCGTAGAAACATATACAATAACTGAAGACATTTTTACAACAAACTATTGTTATTCCTCAGGGATTCTGTAGGACAGAACGCCAGCACAGAAGGCTAGCAGTCCAGTTAACTGGCTCAGGAATTTAATTTTTCCCTATTTTAAGAGTGAGGAGAGTGGGGCAGCTAAGAGTTGAGTGATTCCACTCAAGGACAAAGAGGACATCCGAAACAGAGATAGATTAGGTCTCAGAGATACTGCTTGGACCACAAGAGCAAAGAGTAGCAAAGAGGAACTTGAAAAAAAGCAGAAGATACAATTCAAGGACATTCCTAAACTCCCCATTCTTAGCACAGTCTTTTTAGCTAGTCCCCTTACTCTTGGTCTTAGTGGTTTACTCCACTCTAATGCAGAAGAATTATAAGTGATCTTTTTGCTTCCCTCGAGGAGGTACTAGCGGCTTTCTGCCACTCCTTTTAGAATATTAATTAACTCAAGATTGCCTCAGGGCAGCTATTGTTCTAGAGGCAGGGAATGTGGCATTGAATAAACTTTTCTTAGTTCCTGCCCTCAGGGGATTGATGAGGAGAATATGGTTGAGTGCAATGGTTCTCAACCCTGACTGCACTCAGAATCAACCAGAAGCTTTTATAAAATATCATTCTCGAATCCCACTCCCCTTGGGGATACATACACACTTGGCCTGGGGCGCAACCTGGGGGCAGCTGTGGTTGAGAACCACTGGTCCAGTGAAATATTGCTATCATGTTCTTTATTTCTTTATTGAAGGTGTTTTCCTAAAGTATGTATCCATACATCAGGGAGGAAAGAAATTTTCCTTCTATCCTTTGAGGTTCTTCTGGCTGGTTTAAGAATTAAAGTCACCAAAAAAAAAAAAAAAAAAAAAAAAAAGAAAAGAATTAAAGTCACATTAGACAGATTAACAAGAGAAAAAACAAATTTTGATTTTGTATGTATGGAGGTCTCATCGATATGGGACCTAAGAAGTGGCCAAAGCAGGCAGATTTTATACTTTGTAGACAAAGAAACAATCAATACATTTGTGAGGAATTGACAAGACAAGGAAATTTAGGCTTAGGTACTTCGTTAGTGAAGAATCTAAGCCGTGTTTATTTACACAGCCTTCTCAGCCCTAAATATCTCTCTTGCGATGAGGATGTCTCTACCTCCTGGTACACGGAGGATACCTTTCATATGAGAGATTTATTTCCTGGTTTCAGGAGAAATGGAGGAGGGTCAGAGTGTCCTTTTACCTTGGTTGCTTTTCAAGTAACTTTAATTCAAGATAATCAATCTGCAAGGTGACATATTTTGGGGTTGCCTGCCCTATACCCCATGACTTATCTATAATGATGGTGAGGTAAGTTTAGGTCGTTCAGAAATGAATATTTTCTTATCCACAGTTATGTATTTTTTTGTATGTGTACTTAAAAAACATATTACGTATACTTAAAAAAATTCAAAAACCCCAGAATGTCAAATTAGCAAATTTACAGATATTTTTGCTCTGTATGATGCTATGAAAGTTTCCTTTAAAATAAATAAATTGAATTAAAAACTGAGTCAGTTTAAATAGAAATATTAAATAAACAATAGCAGTTACTATGAGGATATTGCAAAAAATAATAAAGTTAGTATGAGAATGACCAAAAATTAGGATAGACTAATATAAGCAGTATGAGAAAAATCAATGTGCAGGTCAGAGTATGTCATGGATTGTCTAAATTATTTTTGATGGTGGCTCCCATGCATACATCACCTTCGAAATAAGAAAGAAGCTGACTCTATTCAATTCCTTAAATGACCATTTAACTAGTAGAAACTTCACTGGATGACCCAGTTGCCGAAAGCCAATTAATTACGTGATCACCTAACCAATTGCCCAAATGAATGCTTAGAGACAAATATCTTAAACCAGGTCTTTTGGTGTTTTTCTCTAGGTAGCAGAAACAATGTATGGGAAAGAACTAGGACAGGCCATAAGCCCTCAAACACAGAGAAGAGAGTAAGTTGCATTGAAGTAACACTCACGGTCTCCCAGTACACATTAGAGAAGTATTCGAGCATCCGAAATTGAAAACACACTTGAGATTCACATTCAGCTGAGCTGGACTTAGAAATTCATGGTGAGATGACTGCTGTGATACTGTGGAGAAGCTAAAATTAAAAAAATAAAAAACCCTCTGTGATGTAACAGTTGATCACAGTGAATTGATTTTTGCTGAAATGGCTTTTAACGTTTAGCTGCTTGACAAACTGGCTTTCCACAAAACAGATTTGCTTTAGAATAATAGCTACTTCCCTTATGGCAAACAGGAATACATTGTGTGTGTGTGTGTGTCTTTCTACCTTTTCTAGACTGCTGACTTCTGGAAGTGTTGTGTCAGAACTTTGTAGCCCCTAACACCTGACTCGTTGTGTTAGCTGGCTAAGCAGAAACAAGCCCTGTTTAGCTATGTTTGGGTAGAATGTCCTTTTTCTCACACTGCAACTTAGAGCACACAATCTCAAATTCAAGTACCAACTGAGTCCAGCTAATTTAAACAGCTACCTATAAATAGGAGGGATGAATATGAGATCTATTTATCTATCTGTGAATCCATGAATTTTAATGAGGATTAAAAAAATAGTTAGTTGAAAAAGACTAATTCATACTATACATCATGAACTATATACATTTAATTATAGAATATAATTAATAATTTAATTGAACAATTTTTAATATGCAGTGAGAATTCTAATACCAATTTATGTCTTTTTTCCCAACAAGTCTTGACTTGTTGACTTCCTTCTTAGATGTGAACAGAATGATTTCTGTTCTAGTCTGGTCAGAATTCTTATCTTACAGTGAGCTTCCAGGTCCTGTTGTTCTTTTTATATATCTTCTGTGTGATTCTAATCCCGGGGTGCTTTGTACTGAGGTTGTAACTCTCATATAATTAAAGGTAGAAAATAGCCTTTTGTATTAGAAATGTTCCAAATGCTGGTTGTAGATAGTCTTCACCAGCTATTAAAAGGGTTGCTTTCCTCCAAGGATCCCTAGGAAATGCCTGCCACATAATGGGAATGTCTCCTCTCTTTATTTTGTGAACTTTCATTTCTCCCTCTGATTCAAACTTCTGTATTCTGCCTTATTATGGCAATGAAAACATTTAAAACTTAGAATTTCAAACAGGAAGAGTAATTTCCTGATCTCATCTGAGCAGACATGATGCTTGTACTGCTGTTGGACACTGAAGGTCAAACATCATTAAGTGCTCTCCTTGGCAGCAGAACTTCAAGGTTTTATTATTTAACTATTTCATACTCACTGTTATATGGGCCTCATTAGCATTATGTGGCACATAGTACATGCAGAATTAATGTAAAAAATTTTCCAATGTATTACTTGAATATAATGCCAATATCTGTCTAAAAATTTGATCCCTGTTTTTCATGTTTTCCTCTAGCCAATCAGTGCAGCCAGAATAGAACCAGCTGTTGACACAAGAAAATAGGGGGCCACCCAAATACCATGGTTTTGAAAGAGTATGGGGTATACCGCCTATCACAAATTTTCCTCCTGAAATTTTGTTTGGAGTAAAGTATTGTTGTTCAGCAGCGAGAGCTAAGGAAACAGTTCATTGATTCACTGGGTCTACAGTTAATTACTGAGAGACTGCTCTGTGCCCAGCACTATCCGAAGCACCATGATATATGTACACGAAGGGCTGGCAATTCAGTTCGCGAACTCATCCTAGAAAAAGTGCTACACCCCTCATCGCTGAATATCACTACGGTCACCTTCCAAGCACTCCCCTTGGGAAGTTATGCACTGATGCCAGCGCCTAGTCCACCCTTGAAAGCAATTTTGGAACTCTTTCTGGAATGGCCATCAGAGCTGTCATCGCATTACCCTTGATGTCCTGAATGTTAAGGAGGAGCAAAATATAACTACAGTATTTATTGAAATATAGTATTTATTGACATATTGATATTTATCAATGAGGTATGTAGCACTTTTTCTAGGATGAGTTCGGGAACTTAATTGTCTGATCTCGTATAGCAGAGCTACATGGTATAGACCTGTGTTGTCTAATACAGTAGCCACTAGCTACATGTGGTTATTTATATTTAAAATTTTAAATTAAAAATTCAGTTCCTCAGTTGCACTGACTTTGCTCTATCTTACTTCATTTTAAGACTACAATTTGTGATACATATAACATACAAAATATGTGTTAATCAAATGTTTATGTTACCGGTAAGGCTTCAGGTAACAATAGGCTATTAGTAGTTAAATTTTTGGGGATCCAAAAGTTCTACACAAATTTTTGACTGGGTGAGGAGTCAGCGCTCCTAATGCACATGTTGTTCAAGGGTCAATTGTATTGAGTACCTACTAAGTCCTGAGTACACTTATTAGCATTTTAATTCTAACAACAGACTTTCTAGAGAAACATTAATTTTCTTTAACATATGAAGAAACAGGTTCTTAGAGGTCATGAAGACAGTAAAAGACAGTGCTGGAATTTAAAGCTAGATTGTCTGACTTTGAAGCCTATATTCTTTCCACTGAAGATACCAAACATATAAAAATATTTTTCAATTATATCTATGTCTGCTTTTCTAGATCAAACCATACCTTTATTACATTTTATTAGCATGAATAATAAAATTTTCTCTCACTCCATCATTATCTGTACCTATCTCTCTATGTGATACAGCCAAAAAAAGTGAGTGATGTTTACAGAAGAAGTGGTTCTCTTAGGAAACACAACTGGAATCATAAAAGGCATGGACAAGTTTATGACTAATTGGGTCATAATGGCTCCTAGAACTCAGGGGTACCGTTGCTTTTAAAGCTTGTTAGGTAGGACAGTTGCATGTTCCCACAGCATGCTGCTTGAGGTAACTATTCTTAGCTGAACACTGGGATGGATTGACCCTGGTATGACTCGGTTCAAATCCTGGGTTCTTATGATAGGCCGTTAGCAAATTAAGGAATCAGAATTCGACATAGAGCTCAGTTGTGAGCTAACAATGTATTATTACTTCAGTGAAGGTCTCCAGCCTCATCTACCAGTGTCATTACGTAAAAATATTAATTGCTTAAAAATGTAAGACTTACGAAAATCAAACATAAACAAAAGTATTCAAGTAAATTCATGAGAAGTAATATTAATGTTAGGGAAGGAAGAAAAGCATGATTCAATTGACAATACAGTTCTAAAGAAAACCCTAATTAACAAAGTTTTAAATGTCTGTTCAGCTGTCAGATTTAGTCTTCTTGAACCAGCACATTTAGATGGCCGTAAAATGAGCCAAAATACAAAAAAAAAAAAAAAGAGAGAGAGAGAGAGAGAGACTAAGTACCCAATTAGAGCCACAGGGTCAAGAGAAAGCCAGGTTTCTGAACCAGCAAGTAAGGTCAAGGGTCAACTATTTTAGGAACAAATGTACCCAGAAATGTGAGCTTAAAGGGAACCCTTAAAACTAAGACTTAGTCCTCAAGAGAATACCAGGCAATATTCAAAGTCAAAGCCCATGGTACCAGGCAAATTAAGAGTGGGTCAGATATTCATAAAAAGCCCAAGTAGGTGGGCAGTTGGCATTGACAAGGTAGGGGGTGCTGCAAGTAAGGAGACAATGAAGTCGGCAACAGAAAAATCCAGTCACTGGGGAGATTACAGTACAAGAGAAGAAATAAAGTCTCTGAGATGACAGCATATGCTATGATATAAATGTTTGTGTTCCCTCCCCCCCCACATACAATTCATATGTTGAAATCTTAACCCCTTTCCCACCAGGGTGATGGTATTAGGAGGTAGGGTCTTAGGGAGGTGCTAAGTCATGAGGGTGGACTTCTCATGGAATTAGTGTTCTTATAAAAGAGACCCCTCAGAGCTCCCTTGCCCCTTCTATGCTGTGAGAACACAGGAAGTAGGCAACTGGCTATGAAGCAGGAAGAGGGCTCTCACCAGAGTTCGACCATGCAGGTACCTGGATCTTGGAGATCCAGCCGAGCCTTCAGAACTGTGAGAAATAAATTTGCATTGTTTATAAGGTACCCAGTCTGTGGTATTTTGTTATAACATAGCCTAAACAGACTAAGACAGTGTGGGAGCTTCGCTACTCGAGAACTAGAATTTTGAAAAAGAAGCCAATTCTAAGTCCTGAATATACAGTTGAAAGTGAGCTAAACGTAAAACTGATGCATTGCTGAGCAAATGAGCTGTTTCCTTAGCATTAGGAACCAAGAGAAGCCTCAGTCAGTCTTTAAAGATGGTGAGACCAGTTGATGTGTAATCTTACTGAGAAGGGGTATTAGCCCTAGAAATCAATACTAAGGCCATCTTTTCTTGTGGCTGACTGGAAAAAGGTAGAGGTGCCAGGGATCTTACTTGCCCATGAATAGACGTGAAATGGGGCAGTGGTAGCTTAGCAGGCAGCAAGGAGGACAGTAATCTAATTCTGTTACCGTGCTAAGGTCCACCTGCCTGCCACTTGAAAAAATTAAGAATCGAGAGACAAGGCTGGTGGAAAGAAAAGCAGGTTTATAGAATGCCAACATGCTGGGAGGGTGGCGGACTCCTGTCCAAAGTCCACATCCCCGTTCCTAGAATGGGCAGAAGGTATTCTGGGTACACAAGAAGAAGCAGAACAAAGGAAAGGGGGAGTTGGTCAGGCAGATCTGAGGGCTGAAGTAGCTTCCCAGGGTCTGGTCTGTTTTAAGATAATGTTATCTCTGGACTTGGCCAGGCTTTATGCGTCACCAGTAAAAACTGCAAGGGAGTTGCAAAATGGATTCCAGTGTCCGGGTGGCTGAGGCATAAGAAATTGCTCTTTTCAGGTTAGGGTTCTGCTGACCAAATGGATTAATGAGCGATGTGTAGTCTCGAGAAAGGGAACAAAACAGAGTTCTTAAATCAATCAGTGAGGGGAGAAACAAAGAGAAAACAGCTGAATATCATGGCAGATGAAACTGCAAACTATAGCTAAGTCCAGTTATGTTATTGATTCCCTGAGTTTACCCTTACAGTTCTACGTTCCCTCTCTTTACCTACAGGCATCATTATCGAGTTAACCAGATAGTTTCACCCCGGTCAGTTTAAGGACACCCTTTGAAATATGTAGGTGTTTTCTGATGGCAACAGCAGGTGATCGTCTTTTCATTTTAGTGTCTTCTTTCTTCCCTGTGAGAATCTAATGTACAGTTTCTTAGGTACCATCAATTTGCCCCCAGGAAAACTGCAGAATGTTCCCTCTGTTTGCTGCAGGGATGGGGAGGGCTGTGAATTCAAAAGGCCACACTTCTCCTACTGTGCAAGATAAAACGTCACCAGTTATCTCTGCCAATGGAGCACAACTCACATGACTCAATGCTCTTCCATGGTATCCATTTAGTCCCTTTCAATTTGTGTTTATTGTGTCCCTATCCACGCATGTAAAAGTCATAACCTTTGCACTTAAGTGTTTAGCTTGTTTTCTTTACTTGAAAGGAGCCTTGGCTACCGAGGGGAGTCAAGGATGAAGAGTAAATGGGTGGGTGAGAGATATCTGTCCAAAAGTCAACAGTAAAATCTGCTTTGCCCATTCCCACCTCAATTTTCCATAGTCTTACATATGTTTGATTCTCCCTCATAGCTCTCATAAGTCGTCAGGTTTTCATTTCTTTTTTAAACCATTAATCGGGCTAGAGTCACAGAACACTGGAGCTACTTGACAAACAACCAATCAATCTGATAGCTATCCTAAGAAAACCATTAAAACCAGCAAAACATTTTAAGGATATGCCTGGAGAAGTTTATAGATATTTTCTGTAATAAAGAATGAAGTTTATATTCTGTCTAGGCACATATTATGCCCAGGAGGTAGCGAAGATGCTACTGAACAGTGAGAAAGAACATTGCAAAAACTTTTCCAGAGTCATGCTGTTTTAAAGATTGTGTTCTTAGATGGAGATAAATCTAACAATTGCAAGAGTGTTTTCTCAGATCTAATTTAAAAAATGTTAGCTCCTGGAAATCTCTTACTTTTTCCATTGTTTATACTTATTTTCAATATTTGCTTTCTGTTATCTATGATGAGATTTGAAAAAAGCAGATCTGGGTCATGGGCTGAGGGAATGACCTGCCTTTGCTTAAATAGCCATTTGTTGGGTAAATTGATGCATGATTTTAAAAAGTTATCAGAAGTAAGAAGGGTAATTGAAACTTCCAGAATCAAGAGAAATTATAAAAGCTCATTTTTATAAATGGTATTTTCTTATATAATGCCCTGGAAGACACCCAGTTCCTATTTCTAAGAGCTCTTATGAGTCAATTTGTCATTTGATATTCTGTAGAGTTTGCAATAAATGGGAAGAAATGAATTCTCCTAATAAACTTCAATGGTAAACTAAATTGACTCAATTTTACACTTTAGCTCCTTAAGGGAAACTATTTTATCTCTTTCCTCTCCTTACCTAACCCACTGTCAATATCTAGAACAGTTTCTTACACGTACTAAGCACCCAATACGTATTTGTAGAATTAAATTGAATTTTAGAAAATTTTCCTTCTCTTGGAAATGGATCTAAAAAATATGAAGCCAGAAAGTTTTGCCAGTACTCGCCCCTTGTATCAAGCCCGCAATGCCCCAAACATCTGCCCTTCCTCTCCCTGACTCCCCCTCCTCTTCTTCCCCTCCTCTCTCCTGTTCCTTCTCTTTCCCCTCTTCCATGGAGATTCTAACTGAGAAATCTATACTCACAAAAAACAAAAACCAACAGGAAAACAAGATTCCAATTTCTTAATAGTTGGGCAAGGAGTCAATCATCTCAATGCCAGGTAGATTTGTAGAATAAGATTTATGTAAGAAAGGCTTCTTTTTGTTTCCTTGTTTCTGAGTCTGTGATTATCGGGGAGTCCACTTAGCACCCAAAATACATCAAGAAGGATATGAGAAGGTCTTACTGCAAGACAGCTGAAGCCCAGAGCCAACCATGTGGACACAGGAAATAGAAGTAGAGCCACTCAAATGGGCTTGTCCTTTAACACAGACCATAGGTAAACAGTCGCCCAGGAAGTCTCATGTTCTCTCCAACCAGGAAACCACTGGTTCTAGGTTGGGTGGAAGCTAGTGGAGCACTAGAGACGGAAAGAAGGAAGGGAGTGCTTGTTTCCCTTGGGGACAGAGATAGGAAGTAGGAAGTGGGGACTGAAGGTTCCCAGACAGGGAAGCATAGACACAGAACGGAAAAGTGAGTTTAGGATTCTACTCCATCTCCCTTCTCCATAGGAAACCAGGTCACAGAGCTCGGATTTTTTAATTCAATACATGAATTGTCATCACTGGACTTCTGCTTGACTCCCACTTACTAGCTTCAACCTCTCATTTTATCTCCCTCCGCTCACCAAGGTGCCACCAAATTAGACTCCTTTTAAGTTCCTTAAATAACTTCTGTACTTTTCTGACTCCATATATTTGATTACTTTATCCTCCCATCACGCTCTCATAAATTTATAGACTCTTTAAGATCCAGCTCAGATACCACTTCCATAAGACAGTCTGCAATTGCCCCAACCAGAAATAGTCAAGCCCTCACTGGAGTGCCCAAAGTGCATCTTCTGGAGCTAGGAAATGGCAGTCTGAGTCTGAAACCCCGCTCCCAGCTTTTTACCTTTGACCTTGAGCAAGTTACTTACCTCTTTCTGTTATTACTCAGTTTCCTCATCTATCCTATAAGGAATTGTCCTGCAATAGTAATTGGAATCAAGTAAATTATATAATGCCAGACACACAGTAAGTCAGTCACCAAAATGAGAGACTATTATTACTGCTTGTAGTAATAATACTGCTTGTATTAATTACTACAATTATTACTGCTTGTAGTAATAATTCAAAATACTGTGAATTATATGTATTTGTAGACTGGAGTTATCCCCTCCCACCAGATAATTCACTTGCTGCAGCAGCAACAATAGTGTTCATTTTTGTATCGCTTCCATTACCATCCCAGTATCTTGCCCAGTGCTCACAAACAATGTATGTCTGATAGATGGAACGGACTTTAATGTGCCAGAATAGACTTGACTCTCTATATCAGTTCATAGCATACTAAACCATTGATTGCTACTTACCTAAAAAGGGCAGCATATAAATGAACTAATCAGTATTGTAGAATACTACATGTATTCATGTATTCAAAATATCAGACGGCCTAACTTTATTTTTTTGTACATATCAAACATGTTTTTAAAAACAGTGCTTCATTTGAATACAGTATTATATAACCTATTAATTATTTATCCTAACTTTTGCTTAGCCATTGCCAGAAATTCAGACCTTGCCAAATTTTTTTCCTCCACTGGTTAAGAATAATATTTTCTCTAGATTCAATCTGATTTTCTATTACAGAATACCCTTCTCATCAAAGTACTTTTATAGACTCAAAAAAGAAATACAGTTTGTTGAAATGTCATTCATAATTGAGGTAATGATGATTCTTTATAGGCCATATCCTGTGCCTTTCTGCTTTACCAGGGCAGGCTTAATGCCACATCTGGTTTGGAATTGCATCTAAACACCCCTGAGGAGTAGACAGACCCCTTTTATAAGTGCCTGTTAGTTTCACCCATGTGCCATTTAAGCTCAGTTTGGAAAAAATAAAATTAAAATTGTGCGTATAGGAAGTTTGTATCACATTAACTCTACACCATCTTTAAAGGAAGGGATTCCTTCAGGATCTGGAAATAACCAACAGTGCTCCTGTGTTCTAGGGGTGCACTGCTAAAAGATCGATTCCAACCCTGACAGGCCCAAAGGGGTACACAATTGGCCCTGGGCCAATCTGCCAAATACCTAAAGACAGTTCCCAGGAATCTTCTGCTGCCTCTGGCTAAAGTGTTGACAGGCTCTGGAGCAGAAGTCCAGGGTGTTAATAGAAATATATAGATCAAATAGTCAAATCAACCTACTTAAATTTATCAGACCATCCTCTTCTTCATTTCTCTCTTTCAAACAATCCAAGTACAGATTATCCGTTTTAAACCTTCCTTTTGTAAAGTAAGATCAGGCTTCCCTCCACCTTGGGAAAAATGAAACCTTGAAGTTGCTTTAAGCTAACTGAAGTCATCGCCCCTCCCTCTCAGCTCCTCAGCTCTGCAGGATTCCGGGGGGGGGGGGGGGGGGGGGGCGAGAGGGGGGGAGGGGAAGGGCAGCGGCTGGCAGCGGCTCCCTCTCCGTCTTGTCTCCTCTCAGCTGCTCAGGCCTGTCCCTCAGGCCTGTCTCTCACCTCACGCGCTGTCATGTCTTCCGAGGCCTCACAGGGAAGTGGAAAGCACTGTTCGCTTACAAAGAATGTAGGAACCCCTGCACTCCACGGATCTTTTCTATTTTATTTCCTTCTAAAAAGCGTTTGATGTTCTAAAAACACATATAATATAAGCATATTCTGATGGTTTTAGGCACATCAATGCCTCGGTGCTCAAAATATTAATGCTAGATAATTAAGCTCTAAGTTTGCACATTTAAAAATTAATGAGAGATCAATTATAGCACAATATACTGGGGGTGGGGGAGTTGAGACAGAGAGAGAGAGAGAGAGAGAGAGAGAGAGAGACAATGCTAGTTGTCCTAATACTGATTTTCCTCTTCTTCTACTATAATAAAACCCTTGACATTTACCTGAGGTACCTGACCATCTGGCATAGAGACTTCCTTTCTCAAATTCCCTAGCAGCTAAAGAAAGCCATGTAACTGAATTCTGGCCAATGCGATGTCAGAAGGAGCTCTAGACGCACTTCGCTGAGCATGTCCCTGAAGTCCCCGGGGCATGCCCCTTCTTTCAGCCCTTCCTCTATCCTGCTGCCTCCCCCAGGGACTTGGTGCCAAAGAGACCATTCCAGGGATGACAGAATAACAAAATAGAGGGAACCTCACCCAATGCAGCCACAACACCATTCCTGGAGTATCTATCTCTGGACTATTAGGTGAGAGAGAAATACATTCCTACCTTGTTTATGCCACTGTTAATTTGAGTTTCTATTTTATTTCATGTAGCCAACCATATTTTAAGAGGGAGATTTTCCTGAAGCTAATGAAGTGTGCGCTTCATAAACCTTTACTTGCCTGGGATACTCCAAGGCGTGAGGAGGAAACTTCATGCTGAGTTCTCACGGTCATTTTGTATTCTTTTCCCAGAATGATTCCCCCAAATTTAATAGGCCCCCACAACCCTGAAACCACCCCTCATCCTCAATAATTCAGTGAATCGCTTCATGTGTGCCTCTTCTGGTTAGCCAACTTTAGACATACCATGTTTCCCTGAAAATAAGACCTAACAAGAAAATAAGCCCTAGCATGATTTTTCAGGATGACATCCCCTGGACATAAGCCCTAACCCGTCTTTTATAGCAAAAATTAATATAAGACCTGGTCTTATGTTCGGGGAAACACGGTAGTATAGAAGTAGTTCAAAGTTTTCTCTTGCATTAAGTAAACTTCAATGTACTCGGTGAGATTCAGGAATATCACAGCCTATTATTTCTCAAAGCATATTCCTAGATATTAATGACTGTGATAAGAAAAAAGAGCTTCATGATCAAATAATTTGGGGACATACAATATCAGCTAAAACATTTTTGTCTATGTTTTTAATAATATCTCTCAGAGGATTTAGTATGCAAATGTATTTAGAAAATCTCCCAGAGAAAGAGAATGCTGTGCTTCCTAAACTTCTGGGGCTACCTCCTTTTTGAAGAGTGGGTCATGGGCTGGTTTTCTGTGGAGCATGATTTGGAAATACCAGGTTTCAGCAGGAAATATTTGTAGACCATTTCTTAGGACACACTATGTGTTTTATTTTTATTACATTAGTGGAAAAAGGTGCTTTTTCTTCCTCATCTTTTTAAATTGCTCCAAATCATATTTTTTGAATAAATAAAAAGAAATTATTTATGATTTGCATTTTTTAAAATATACAGAATCTTATAAAATATGGGGATAGTAGAATGAAATTGAGATTTTTTAAGGAAGAATTTTTGGTATGTAAAATGTTGAGAAAACATTTACAATCAGGGGGAAGGCTGATTGTAAGACTCTTATTGACAAACCAAGGCAGTTTTCCAAACACTTTGTTCTATTTCTACTTAAACCAATTACTTAAGTGCCTTTTAACTACAATCTTCTAGCATTTCCTGTACAATACTCCTCCACTGCTTAAAATGTAGCTGGTTGATTGATTTCTTTAACATTTCCATATGTCCTGTGTCATTTTAATGAGTACACGGAGTGTGACTTTGTTCTCAGCACTTCAAGTAAACAGAGACAAGACACTACAGAGAATAATTTATATATTCAAGCAAAACCACAGACAGGGCAGAATGCGTTCATGATCCAGTAAGACAAAGCCTGGGAGAGCAGAATAGCTGTTCCTGAGAGATCTCACACCCCTGATCAGAATATTCTACACAAGGAGACCATGATGCTCTAGTGTATTTGTTGAAACAATCTGCCCTTGCTTATGGTGTGATAAGCCGATATGGTTTTCCCATGCTCTCCGGACCCCTGAGAACATTAGTAGAAATTGCATCCCTGACCCTTCCTTGGTGGTTTCTATCGCCTTCCCTAAACTTAATTTGATATGATCTTACTTACCACACATTTTTTCCTAGGTTCTTAAAACACAGCATTTTTCACTCCCTGTGAAGGATGTTCCACTTCAGGGTGGGGTATGCTTCCCTTTCATCCAGAGACTCAATGCTAAGCAGCTCCTCATCTTTACTTTTTTCATTAACTCGTCTTAAAAATCAGCTCATTTCCTTGAAAGGAGGGGGTATTACTTAACATTCTCTGTTGGAGGGCATGTGCAGTGAAAACAATCACTCCTTAAGTGATTTTTAAAATGTAAACTTTCCTATGAAGTATAACACACACACATACCAGTGTTAAAGGCACAGCTCAAGGAAATTTTATGCACTGAACTCACTCATGGGGCCACAACCAAAAGAGAAATCAAAATTTGCCAGCACTCCAGAAGACTCTTGGAGGCCACCTCCCCATCACTTTCCACTTTATTCCATCCCAGAAAAGAACGATTTTTCTGACTTCTGTTACCATAGATTCATTTTGCCTTTTTAAGCAAATTAGGCAAATAGAATCAGGCAACACAAGTATATGCTCTATTGAACCTGGGTTAACATTCTGTTTGTTGAGGCTACTGAAACAGTAACTTGTTCATTTTTATTACTCACTCTTACTCTGTGGTATGAAAAGGCAAGAATTTATTTTTCCCTTCTATCTTGGATGGACCTTTAGGTTGTTTTTCATATTTGACTATTAAGAATACTGCTGCAGGGAAATCACTGTGCATGTCCTTTAAAGAAGACATGTACACATCTCTGTGGAAATATATCAAAGAGTATAATTTCTGTGTGATAAACCAAGGTGCTGGAGCAGGCTTGTACCAGCTTATAAGAGTCCGCTGTTAAATCATTAGGAAATTTGCAATCTAGTTGTTAAACATAGCCATTATTAAAAGGTAAGTTACATAAACTTACAATTAATTATTTAAAAGTAATAGTAATAAATACTCAAAACCCTTCATTTCCTAATTTTCTTTTTACTACATTTTGCCCTTATCTGTGCTCTCAAGCCTACTTGCATTTATTATATCTATATGGTCGAAACATAATATAATGGTGTGCTACTATGCATCTCTTCTCAACTCTGCTTTTGAGAACCTCATGTTGATAGAATATTACGTTGGTTTTTGTGGTAGTAAATACACCATGGAAATTGGCAATCACTAAAAATCAGGGTTTAATTTAGTGTTTTGCTGATTACTAAGACTTAAGAAAGATGGAAAAAATATTAATAATGTTGATTAAGTATAAATGTGTGTTGCATCTGTAGGTATTACATTGTAAATAGCATAAAAAACTGAGAAAATATATTTTGAATATTTGAAAACTATTATCCAATTCAGGAAAGAATTGTTCATATAATTGACAAGTGAGTGCAGTTCCAAAGTATGTCTTTTTGGTTTCACTTTTGTCTTACATGTTAACATAAACAAAAATATCAAGATTTATTTTGGAAATACACTTGGAAAATGCTAGACATTTATCAGCAAACCACTGGTCAGACGGCATAATTATGTTCAGTTTTAGTAGAAAGGGCCAGTTTTCAATTTCCACTCCTTTTCAGCAAGAAGTATGTATACGAGAACTTCAGTTGCTCCTCATGTACTAATATTTTGTTGCAAGCACTTTTTCCCTTTAATTTTAGTCATTATGGTTCATCTGTAGTGGTATCACACTACTGTTTTTGCTTGCATTTCCCTAATGACTAATGAGGCCGATCACCTTCTTGAATGTCTATTAGCCATTTGGATATTCCCTTTGGGAAGCCTGTTTTTTCTTCTTCTTTTTTTTCATCTTTTGGGTATTCTTGTTGGGTTGTTCATGCTTTTCTTGTTGCTTTGTAGAAGTGCCTTATATATTCTTTGTTAGATATACATCTTATATCTAATGCCTCATATCTTCTCCTATATATCTTTGTCAAATATACGTCTGTCCATTTGTGGTTTGACTTTCCTTCTCTTGATTGTGTCTTTTAGATTTTAATTTTGGGGTAGTCCCATTAGTCAACCTTTCTCTTTATGGTTCTGTTGTACCATTACAAAAAATGTGCCTACCCCAAGGTCATGAGGATAGTCTCCTATGTTGTCTTCTAAAAGCTTTATTGTTCTTCATATTTAAACCCATGGTGCCTGTGGAATCAATTTTTGTATATGGTATGAGATGAGGATCAAAATTAATTTGTTTTCTACATAGGTATTCAAATACCATCTAGTTTTTCCATACAGATATCCACATACAATTTGTTGAAAAGACTATCTTACCCTTGGTGCGTAGAGGGAGATAAAAATGGAGAGGTTGAAGCTAGTAGGGGGGGGTCAAGGAGAAGTCCAGTTCATATATTGAATTGAGCCCAGGGCAAAATCCCAGCTCTGTGGCCTGGTTTCCTCTGGAGAATACAAAGAGCTAAGAATAACCAAGACAATCTTGAGGATGAACAAAATTAGAGGACTTACACAACCTTATATCAAGACTTATTTTACACATTGTGGTCTTGGTCCATGGAACAGAATAGGGAATCCAAAAAGAGATACATGCATCTAGAGTTTGATTTATGACAACAGTTACTCTACACTGCAATAGAGTCTTCAATCAATGGTCTTTGTCTTGATTTAATAATAATAATAATAATAATAGCCTTGTATATGCAAAGCACTAACCACAATACAGTGTTTCCCTACATTTTTGTTTCTTTTCCTTGGTTAGAGAATGGTTAATGGGATGTTTTGGGCAATGTGTGCCAGAAGGCTTGTCTTTTACCCCAATTTTATCTCCTCTAAGCCTCCAGTCTCTTTCTCTGATTCCAGAAGGTCATCTTTAGTCTAAGCTCCTCTCTTTGCTGTAGGACTTTGTGAAAGCTACGAAAGTCGACCATACCCAAAAGTATCCTGACTCAGTTCTGCTAGTTCTTTCAATACATTCTGTCCTATCTGTGACCAAAGGTATAATAGGTGATAGGTAGACTAAATGTTTTACAACTGCAGAGCAAGAGTCATCTAACCTAAAACAAAGGAGCCCTACCTCCTCCATTCAACTGCTTTCACATGTTAAGGTCTGTTCCTCACAGAATCCCATACCTTATGTTATTTTATGATTGGGCCGCAGTTCGTAGTAGCCAACAAGGAAAACCAGCTCTGTATTGTTTAAACAGAAAAGGAACATAGTGAAAGGATTTTCAGTAGGCACAGAATTGCTGTGTGAGCCAGAAAACTAAGCTTAGAGGTAGGTCACTTGGCCAGAGGCAAGGGCCAAAATCCTGCCTTGGAACAGGGCTGGTGCTGACAGCACTCATATCATTGACGAGTGTAGATGCTGCATGAGAAACTGTTAACACTAGTGGAATGGGATACCGGCTGTCCCTGCTAGCACTGCAGCTAATATCGACACAGGAAATTTGACTGACAATGTTTCAGGGCCACAGTGCATTGTGGTCTCATCCCCCAGAGTTCCAAAAAGGGTGCAGGTCATAAAAGTCTCTCCTATTTTGGCTTTCCCCTCATCATATCTATCGCTTCTCTTCCCTATGCTATATTGGCCAGAGAGTAAAAGTTAAAACAAAGATGATGAACTCCCCTTTTCTGTTCCTCTCTCCTTTCCCCTCTCAGAGTTCATCCGGTTTAGAAGGAGCTGGCTTTGCCTTCATAATCCTCTCTGATGTCTACATTTGCACATTTTCCTTTAAGATACTTGGTCTCACAACTCAGCTAGCATGTGGTAAGGGTATTCTTTCTAAACCATGGAAACAAGCCTATGGCCTGAGTTAACCAGGAGTGACACTTGATACGGTAACCATGGAGTGACCCGGAACCAGTCATTTCAAATGATAGAAAAATACAATACCCCCCAAATATTATTTCCCAATATTCTGCATAAATTTGCTATTTCCACAGAACATTCTTTAGAAAATGGCCAACTAAGTGACTTAGGTTCATGTGTTGGATGGCCTCAGGCAGAGCTGATTTAGCTAGCACAACAAGCGTGGTTGGGGATTGTAAGAATATTGACAAATGTTAATTCCGATTGGTTATCAGCATAACAGTAGCTGTGATAAGCAGCAAAATCAATAATATAAATTCAGTACACATAAATTATCTTAGCAATTGCACATGTAACCATTCTAATAGATTTATCTGGTTTGAGCATTGGAAAGCAGAGTTAGTGACTTTATGAAGATGTCCTGTTTCGGGTGTTGGAGAATTCTCTGGAGGTTTAAAATTACTGGTCGGGAGAGGGTGACCCTGGAGCAAAGCCGAGGAAGGTCTTTCTGGGAAGCCCCCCAAAACAATGCTTAACGTAGCACAAGTGGTAAAGGAGGGTACAGACTCAGCAGTGACTCGGGAGCTGCTGCACATAGCAGGTGTTTGTTGGATTCCACCACCTCACGGTGTAGCAGTCCCTCAGAGGGTTTGGGGGAGCTTGTTTGACACCTTCTCCTTACCCGTGGGTGAGGGTGACCACCCTGAGCACTGTGAAAAGGATTGGGGGAAGAGAATCTACCTGGGACCTCTTTAAAAGCCAAAACCTAACTAAACACTAAGTAAGTAACCATAAGAGCTTCCGTCTGGCTGGTCACCAACGGGAAGCTACTGGACAGAAGAGACATGTCCCATTTTGGCAGATCTTCCTGCTTGCTCCTTCCTGAAGCAGACTGAGCCTCAGCCAGAGCCCCCTTCCTCTGGGCAGCCCTAAAGCCTGCCTAGCCTGTTGGTAACGGACATTTGTATTTTTTTTCCTCCTCCCTTTTCTTCCCCTTCCTATTTTGTTACGCACTGCTTCGTAGCTGAGCTCAAACCTGCACAGGCTAGTCACTGGTTGGTCACACAGGACCTGCAGCTTCACTTGTGAGCCTCGATACAAGGCTTTCTGTGTTCTAGATGATACCTTCTTTACTTCCCAGAAGGAACAGAGTTCCATAAATCCTCCAACCCTCTTCCTGTGGAATGTCCTTGTAGCTATCCCTTTGCAAATTTGAGCAGCAACTCTCACTGCTGTTAGCTAGACATTTTGGAGTATTCTTTGTCTATCTCCATTTAACATTAGCATTGACATAAAATCCCTTAATCCACCAGCATAGCTGGGCATCATTGCACCTGCGGACACATTTCTCTAACTCTTTCCAGGGCAGGAACATTCAGTGATTATGGAAGTGTCATTATTGCTGCTTAATATATGCTTACATATAAGACATCTTATGACTCCAGTTACTAAAAGATATCAATACAGAACAGGAATAATGAAAGCACTTTATCACATGATAGAGCCTTCCAATCTTGAGAGTCAGTGCTTCCCTGTTTTACCAGTCACCACAGAAAAGCTGAAAACCAGAGTGTGGACGTGGCTGAAATACTAACTGGGTCTTGAGAGGACTGAGCAGGTCTGCTGGGCTGACCCCACGATTTTGATCAACATGTATTAGCGATGTCGTGCTTTGATCTCATACCAGTAACTGCATGAGACTTGGTAAAGAGAAGAAATGAAGAAACGAGGAGGGGTGGAGAAGAGATCAGGCCCTGTCTGAAAGCCACATGCTTACTCACCCCCATTTCCTGTACATGTTCCTCTGAATCATAGCATGATAATGGTCAGGTACTAAAGAATTTGGTCAATGGGAAGGGCTGTTTTTATATGTCTGATGACCTGGTCAGTAAAATGAGGTGTCCAGAATAAATAATCTTTGAGGTTCCAATCAGTTCAAATTATTGGCTCAGCATTTCGTCATTGAGTCACGTATTAGAATACTGCCTATGACATTTTTAGGTACATTGGTCTTTGATGAGGCAAAAGTGAGAAAGAATGCTGGCTGAACTTTATATATGCAGAAAGTGAAACTTAAATTGACCTGATTTACGGCACAAAGGAATTAGTGGAAGAGTTAACCTAGTCTAGAAACCTAAGTTCCCAATTCCCAGACAAGTCCTCTTTCCATGCCTGGTGGCTGTTCTTATTATTCATGGTCCTTGTGCCCAAGATATTACTGGATACTATGTGTTGGTAAGCTTTGCTTATTTTATTGCTTATTCTGTTTACTACAATATAACCAATGGGCCTTAACATTTTGACTTATAATTGATTTTGGATTATAATTTAATTTTGGATTATAAGGAACAGAACCTAGCTTGGGGTGCAAGGGCGCAGTGAGGAAGGCACATTTATTGGATGAGGGAGAGATGGCCTCAGTACTGATTAGGACAAGGGACTCAAATATCATCCATTTTTCTCTCCATTTATTGCCTCTGATTTTCTCTGCATGCTGGCTTGATTATCTCCCATTCTAGCTCTATTTTCTCCAAGTAGCAGCAGATATGATGGATGGCAGCACTTAGGCTCACTTCTTTATAGCTCAATAATCCAGAGAGGAAAGAGATTCTCTTTCACAGCTCATTTCTAAAAGAAATCTTTCAGGGAAAAAATCTCTGATTGTCCTGATCTTGGACACATGGCCACTTCCCCCACAAAAAACATGTTGACAGGGAAGATATGTTATAATAATTGGCCATGCTGAGAAAGATGTCTACAGGTAGACAAATCCTTGAGGCTGAAAAGTAAGACAGCTATTGTATAAATCGCATGCAGAAGGGTGTATAGTTAGTGAGGAATAGTTCCCTAAAAGATGTGAAGAGGCCCTCGGTATCAGAATATTTATTTGAACTACAAGGTTGTATAGGGAAGCAAAAGTCAACTTAGAAGTCCTCATGAACAAACTGTTCACTCAGGTAGATTGTCTCTGATTTTCTTTTCTGATGTTGCAAAGAACTGACAACACAATGCAACATAATGGAAATAAATTGAAAAGAGAAATCACAAATCATGCAAAAGATGCCTTGATAAAAGAGATCTTGGGAAACTGCTCGAATCATACACAAATCCTTTGATAATGAGAATTGAACAGAGCAAGATCAGTTTATGGTTGAAGAAGAGAAAGTCAATGACACTATACAATTTCAATATGAAAGTATTAAGAATGGCCCATGGAAAATTGATGAAGTCCTAGAATTCTTAAGCAAAATTATCCTCATTTTGCACATTGCACAAATGGACATAGGTTGCAAATTGTACAATCAGGCCATCGCACATTTTTGTCAGAAAAGCAGTGTCCAGAAAAACTGTATGAACACTTCATTTATTCTTTGTTTATTCTAAGAATTAACACATAGATACAATGAAAAGAAAAATTTGTTAAATATAAGATAAAATAACCTTATATTTAGTATTCCTCTGGCTATTTTTCAATATTAAAATTTAAGGAAAAAATTCTAACTATTTACTATAAAATTTCAGTCTTCCTTTTAAGTTGATTCCCTTTAATTGATATTTTCCCATTAGCAGCATTCCAAACTAGATGATCTTCCCCCCCACCCTCTTCTTCCACCTCCCCCTCCCCCCACTCAGGTTCAAGCTGTTTCTCAATCTAGTTGTGTAGGACACAGCTCCCGGGCACATGCTGGTATTACCGTGTTTCCCCAAAAATAAGACCTAGCCTGACCATCAGCTCTATTGTGTCTTTTGGAGCAAAAATTAATATAAGATCTGGTCTTGTATTATGTTATATTATATAAGACCCCGTCTTATATTATATTAAATAAGATGGGGTCTTATATTAATTTTTGCTTCAAAAGATGCATTAGAGCTAGGTCTTATTTTCAGGGAAACTCAGCCTTGTGCTTGGGTGCCGCTCACTGGCCCGTGTGGGAATCAAACCTGCGACCTCAGTGTTAGGAGCACAGCACTCCAACCGCTTGAGCCACTGGGCCAGCCCAAACTAGATGATCTCGAATTACTATTTCTAGAGCCTTCCTTACTAGGCTAAATGATCGCAAAATGTGGTTTAGGGCATTTTTAAGTTTTTATTTCGCTCCTTCCTCTAAGGAATTGTGCCATTTCAGCTTATCCTACAATGGCTTCTTGGAGAGCTCTACCTAACACACCATCTTTGTACATTTCCAGTCAGATAAGTTCAATTTCATTAATTTCAATTAAATTTGATTACGATGGATTGAATTGCTTCAAAGCAGGTAGGTCAGTGTTTAAGTATCTTATTTTTGGTGACATATTTTTAATTGATTGTGTGACCTTGAGAAAGGCATGCAATCTCTCTGAGGCTCCTCACTAACAACTCTTCGGGACAGTTGGGTAATACTAAGTGATACAGTTTCTGTGATGCCTGGCACACCTAGACAATCAGTTGATCTTGACGTTGTTTTCCTGATTACTAATGAGAATCGTTCATGCATAACAATGATGAAACTGCTCAAGGAGATTTGGCTGACTCAGGTCTCAAGGCATAAATGGTATTAAATAAAACAACCAACAAAATTGGAACTTCTCCAAGTAACTGACAATACGGCGCAATGTAATGGAAAACAATTGCCAAGTAAAATCACAAATTATGAAAGAAAAAAACAATGCCCTGACAAAAGTGATCTTGGGGGAAACTGCTCAAAGAATACACACACTTATCAATATCGTTTGTTATTCAAGAATAAAATATGCTATATGTGTTTCCTGATGGAAGGCTCACGGGAGTTCGAGCACAGGAATGTTATGTCAATGGCACTCTGAAGAAAATTGCAATTACACTGTTCCAGTACTTCCTATTACTTTCAGTTGACCCCAACCTACCATGAGTGTTCGCTCCATAAGTCAGTTTTTCCAGGACCTAGTCTCTGGATTGATCTCACTCTAAGTTTTGAGCTGAGAGAACAAACAGAATATAAAGAGCTAAAAGCAACCATAAGTCTTTCTAGATCAGCAAACCTGGTATCAATGCTTTTCAGGTGCCCTCTTAAAATTCTTTTTCTATTGAGATAAAATTCACATAACATATTTTAATCACTTAAAAGTATATAAGCCAGGGTGGCTGGATGGCTCAGTTGGTTAGAGCACGAGCTCTTATCAACAAGGATGCCGATTTGATTCCCACATGGGATAGTGGGCTGTGCCCTGTGCAAAATGGCTACTGGACTTGAAGCTGAGCTGCCCCCTCCACAACCAGATTGAAGGAAAACGACTTGGAGCTGATGGGCCCTGGAAAACACACTGCCCCCCCCAAAAAAAAAAGTATATATTCCAATGGTTTTTAGTATAATATATTCATGTTGTACAACCATTATTACTACCTAATTCCAGAATATTTCCATTACCCCCAAAAGAAATCTCTCTCTTAAAGTGAATATAATTCTTGAGAGGCAACACATAAAATCCAACACTATTTATACATTTTCAGATTGTTAAAAAATTCCAAAGACAATAAAAACTTGAATTCAGTAGGGAAAAGGGCTCCCTTGAAACAGAGAGAAACAAATATTGAAACAAGTATCAATAATACATTATTTTGGGTGGTTACGGTAGCCTGTCTGCAAAGTAGCTTCCAGGGATCTCTGCCTCCTGGTAGCCATACCCTGTGTGACCCTCCTCCTGTATCATGTCAGGATTGATCTGTGCAACCAACAGGATATTGCAGATGTGATATTATGTCATTTCTGCGGTTGGTTATAAAAGACATTGTGGTTTTGCCTTGCTTTCTTTCTCTCAGATCGCTCTCTCTAGGGGAAGCCAGCTGCCATGTCATGAAGACGCTTAAGCAGCCTACAGCGTGGCTCATGTATTAAGGAAATAAGGCCTCCTTGTCAGAAGCCATGTGAGGCAGCCATCTTGAAAGCAGATCATCCAGCTCTAGTCAAGCCTTCAGATGACTGCAGCCCTGGCCAACTCCTTGATTAAAGCCTCCCGAGAGACCCTGAGATAGCTGCTCCTGGATTCCTGAGCCTTAGAAACTGTGTGTGATAACAAAGGTGTGCGGTTTTACAACTTTTGAAGTAATTTGTTACAGAGTAATAGATAACTATGATAGTAGTAGTAAGGTAATAATTCAGCAAAGCTACCAGCACAAGAAGAGGAAGTACCTGTGCCACATAGAGCAAAGCATCTGAAGCTCAGAGGCATACAATCAATGCATAAACCCTTTAATTGGCACTAAGTTTGAACAAGTCAGACAGCAACTTCCTTTACATAGTTCTTTCCTTGTCACCAGGATGCTCTGTTGCAATCTCTTTTCCCAGACAAGTCAGTCTTGTTCAAATAAAATCTATCTCATACAGAAATCAGTACAGAGGCCTACATGGTGTGATTTGCTCTGGGGCCCATTTATGCCTAAACGTGAGGATTTTGATCCCCCTCAATTTCCATAGGTATGGTGCTGAGAGAAAGTTGAGATAAGTACTTACCAGAAGGAGCTTCTGATTTTCTGCTTGTTTTCACGGGATTTTTCTGAAAGAGGAAAAATAAAACAATTTAAATTAAATGCAGGGGCCAGCCCGGTGGCTCAGGCGGTTGAAGCGCTGTGCTTCTAATGGTGGCCGACTGCCTGGCGGGAGGGGTGGGGGTGCGGAGAGCACAAGGCTCATAATACCAGCACAGGCCCGCGAGCTATGTCCTACACAACTAGACGGAGAAACAACGGCTTGAACCAGAGTGGGGGGAGGGGATGGGGGGAGGCAGAAGAAGGGGCAAAAAAATTAAATGCAAATAAAATAGCAAACCAATTTAAAATAAGTAGAATGGGTCAAGAAAGAGCGAGTTTGAAAATATTAATTCATCATTCCTTACTTTTCTAGAAAAGGATTAATTTCTCCTTCCCTGCTTAGCAATGCATTCAGACCCTCTATTCTTTGAGTTGCTTAAACCATTCTACAGTGTTTTCTCTTGGCACCAAAATATGTTTATATAATTCAAACTTCCAGTCTGTTTAAATCTTGTTGAAACTTGTTATGCTTTGCTAACTCTTAGTAAAGCAAGTGCATTTTTAGAGTTTGGGCCATACACTTAATCCACAAACTGACAAGATACGTTTGCCTGATACCATCAGTTTCTGTCATCTTGTCAACAAGTTATTGGACGTGTTATTTTGTTATTGTTTTTGTAGGAATATGACAAAAAATGTGGTTAATGATCCTGGGTCCTGGTTTTCTTGGATTTGTAGTGGCTCTTAGATGGCAACTTTGAGAATAAGCCGGATGCTATCCCGTTACTAACATCAGCAGTTGGTAGCCAGAGGAGCTCATCTCCTGTTTCATCAAATAAAAATACAACACAGATACATTGTGTTGATTGGGCATGAAGGCCAGACACTGGGTCCATGGGCCCACTGTTTTTTAAAACAGGCAAAAACGTAATCAAGACAGTGTTCTAGGGGTCTTTAAATCGGGTGTTCAGACAAAGCGATGATGTCTTAAAGCCTGACTTCTTTCTGCATCCTCCTCTTTTGTTTCTGTTGGCCTTTTGAGCTGTCCTTTGTTGGTGAGCATGCTTAGTAATTAAAAAAAAATGTTGCTTATATTTTGAACTATTTTAATGATAAAGAAAAACCCAGAAACAACATAACAGAGACCTGTGTATGCAACATCAAGATTGAACGACTGTTAAAATTTAGATTCTGTTTTTGGAGAGAGAACATATTCTAGTTCAAGTCCAAGGCTCTGACCCTGTGGGGGATACACCCTAGGGTTACATCTAATGACCCACACTCTTGTATAGTCCCCTCCCCTGAGTCACAGAACCCGTGAGTTGTTTCTTACTAATACAAGGTGGCAAAGATGATAGAATGTCACTCTCTTGATTAGGTTACATTACATAGCAAAGGTTATGTGATTTTATATATGTAATTACTGTCTCTAATCAGTTGAGTTTAAGTTTGCTAACGGAGAGTATCCTGTTTGGGCCAAATCTAATTAGGGAATGCCTTCAAAGAGGGTCTGGAGACCAGAGACTCACAGCAAAAGAGAATCTCTCTCTTTGCTGGCTTTTATAAAACAAAATGCCATGAATTGTACACCTGCAAGGGAATGAATTCTGCCAATGACCCAACGGAGCTTGGAAGCAGCTTCTTTTCTAGTCGAGCTTCCGAATGAGATCACGGAGTGGTTGACACTTTGATTTCAGCCATGTGCGACCCTAATCAGAGAATCCAGCTAAGCCATGCCTGGACTTCCAACCTGCAGAAACTGTGAGGCAATAAACGGGTTTAAGCTATTGAGTTTGTGGTAATTTGTTATTCTGAGATAGAAAATTAATGCAAGACCTAATCTCATTCCGCTATCTTCTTCCTTAGAGGTAACTATATGAAATAATGTTCAGCCTTACTAGAATGAAGAGAAATATGAACTAAAACAATGAGCTGCCCTTTCACTCCCTTCAAATTGAGAAACATAAAAATGCCTGAAGAACCCAAATGGAGTGATAGGAATTTCCACATACTGGAAATGGAAATTAAAATTGGTACCACCATTTCAAAGAGAAATTTTATAATGCCTATATGACCTAGAAAATCAACTTTTAATGAGTTTTTATACTTTTACTACATATATTCTACATAGGTTTTATTATATATTATCCATAAACAACATTTGGTGTTTTTGTGTGTTTTAAATTTTACATAAAGAGCACAATTTTGCAACTTGATTTTTTATTCAGTATTATGTTATTAAGGTTCACCTATTTTTAATACATATAGATTATTCTTTTTAACTCAGTAAAATATTCTATTCTATTACAATACCATGGTTTATTCATTCTCCAAACTATACTAGTAAAACACACCTGTATTCATCTTGGGACAGTTTCTCTAGAGCATATATTTAGAAGTAAAATTGCTAGATCATATAGGCATTACAAAATTTCCCTCCAAAATGACTACACAAATTTTCATTCCCACTTCCAGTATATGAAACTTTCTCTTACCCCAACTTTTGAGGTGGTCAGGCATTTTTCGTTGTTGTCAATTTGATGGGTGTGAAAATGGCATTGCTTTAATTTGTATTTCCCTTCATTCTAGTAAGGCTGAGCATCACTTCATATATTTTTGGTCATTCTGGTTTCTTTCTTGCCTGTTCATGTCTTTTCCCATTCTCTTCCAGGATAGTTATTATTTTCTTTGCTTTCTTATAGGACATGTATATATATTCACCAGTTATATTATGCATTGTAGATGTCTTATTCCAGTCAGTTCCCTTTCAGAAAATATATTTATGGTGAACCTTGGTTTTCTTAACTGCAAAATATGGATTATACCATTGTAACTCACAGATAAATGAGAGACTATATATGAAAGATCCTGCCCCAGTGCCAGGTACAATTTAGGTGTTTAGTAAATGTGAGTTTCCTCCATTTCTCTTTTAATGACTTCTGGATCTAGTAATAGGGCAATGGCTGAGATAATGGGCTCTGGAGTTGGACTGAGGTCTTATCGAATGCCAGCATCGACACTTGTCAGCCCTGTGAACTTGGACCATATTGCTTTGACCTCTCTGAGCTTCTGTTTGCTCACTTGCAAACTAGGGATTGTAATGCTTGCTTTATAGAGCTATTGTGAGGAAGAAAGTTTTAACTTGCATAGTGCCTCTCACATAGTGAGCCCTCCAAACAAAGGTAGCTGCTATTATTGCTATCATTATTGCTGGGGAAGATGAGAGTTGCCTAGGAATAACAAACACGACCTAGAATATGATAAAGAAAAAAAAAGAAAAGAAAAGAATATGATAAAGCCTCTCTATAAAAGACGTACTAACTAACTGCTATCAGGATGCATAAGTAAAGGAGAGATTGTGTTTAGCCAGGGTTGATGGCGAGTCGGGAAATTTCATTAAATGCATCTTGGAAGAAGGGTAGGTGGGATATAGATAGCCAAAACTGAAGGAGAAAACAATTTTTGCAAATAAAACAAACAAAAAAAATGTGGATGCAGTAAGCAAAACAAATAAACAAAACCCTTGCTATTCCAGCTGTGCAATAGAGTGGAATATCGTGAGAGGCTGTTGTAGACAATTTAGAGAGGAATGTTTAGACCGTGTCATGGAAGCTCTTGGATGTCTTAGGAATTTGAAGTTAAGATAGTGGTAAAAAGGCCTTTAATATTTGAAGATATCAAAGTACGTTTTGCACTAAACAGTATCCCACATCCTTAAAAAGACCTCTGTGTAACTATGGAGTGCTTTTGGCTACGGAATAACATTTGTCACACAGGAGTCAGTGAATGAATTGTTCAAAGGTGGGAGTGGGGAGGATGGGGGCCGTGCATGGGGCTCATGTAAAGGAAGCCAACAAGTATGTCAGGGAAACGGGGCACGATGGAATCCAGCTGGACGCTGCTTGATTATGACCATCCCATACCAGAGATCAATGAGACGTGAATTGTTTCCCCTTAGAAGGGATCAGTTCCTAAATATGACCAGAAAAGGCAAAGAAGTACATAGCCTTCTCGCATAGGCTTTCCTTATGGATCTAGATAATAGTTTCAGCCACATTTTAAAAAAGAATGTGGATGAAACACATTTCTTTCAGAAAGTTTTGTTTTGGACAGAATGTGCACATGTATTTTTAAAAAATACCTAACTCATAGAATTTGGTTATATCAAACTATATTGGATTTACAAATATCTTTTATTTCCTGTGTTTTATACGGATCTTTTTTTTTTCAGTTTGCTATCACATGATCATTAACTTTAGAAGATTCATTGCTCTTACTTATATGAGGAATCTAAAGTAGTCCAACTGACAGAATCAGAGAGCAGAATAGCTGCCAAATACCGGGAGGAGAGGGAAAGGGAACGTATTATATAGTCAAAAGTTTCAATTATACAAGACGCATAACTCTTAGGGATCTACTATGCGGCATAGATCCTATAGTTAATACTATATAGTATACTTAAAATTTGCTAAGACAGCAGATGTTACGTTAAATGTTCTTGTCATACACATACACAAAATAAGAGGGTGAGAGGAAACTTCTGGAGGTGAGGGATATGTTTATGGCATAGATTGTGGGGATGGTTTTACAGGTGTGTACTTATCTCCAAAAGCATCAAGTTGTATATATTAAATATGTACAGCTTTTTGTGTTTCAATCATACCTCAAAAAGTGGTTTAAAATGTGCCTGGGTCATATATTATTGCTTTCATTACAACTGAACATTCCAAAACTTATTTACTTTAAGAATACAGACTTTCAAAAGATTACTAGATACAGCTGCAAAACCCTACACATCCAAATTATGAGTCTCAAGTTAGAATGTTCCTATTTTTAAAGAAGGGTCTAGGCTTCAATGCAGTGAACGTTTTTTCTCAAGCAGAAAATGGTGAGCAATTCTGTTAGCAAGACCAGAAATAAATCATGCCACAAGAAGTTTCCATCCCTTGAAAAATGGAGAGCATTTACTATAAAGTTACCATGTTATTATCCATCTTGATCCAAAATGATTCTATTGTTAACTTCCCAGTGGTCCCAGATGGAGCTGAAACATTCTTTGTGATACCAGCAAGTTTTCCTCATTTCCTACCTGGACTTTTGTGGCATCTGGCAAGAAGTAAGTAGATAGCAGTTGTACTCACCATTGCCTATTTATTTGGGGGGATCATTTCTTAAGCATTTCGATCTTTCCGCTCATCCTAATCTAATTTGTAGAAATCATGAGAAGCTTTTGGAAGCAAGATTATTACAATAAAATTTTATTTATTTGGGACTTTATAAACAAAATGATTAATTCATCAGAACATCCCATCCTTGTTAAAGCCAGAAAAAAAAAAAAAAAGAGGTATGAGACTTAGGAGTTGATAGCTAGTTTTAAAATATTCACTTCAAAGGACTTTTTAGTTAGGTTTTCTTGTATTAAAAAGTTATCTCTATTTTATAAAAAGGTAAATGGGTTTCTGAGAAGTTACTTGGCTTCTAACAATATAGAGGTGATGCTGATTCTAATGAGAGACACAAGTCTTATGACTCTTCTATATTTGTTGTCTGTCAAATCATGATTCACAATGACACTTGAAATGCTATTTTTTCATCAAGAGAATTTTATTTCTGTTAATAAATTAACTGAAGCAATTTTTATTTCTAGCAATTTGCTGTAATTTTCCCCAAGTAGCTGCTCCAGATGGCATGTTAGAGACCGGAACACAGGGTTTTTAATGTTTTTAGGATATAATGCCATCTCTAATAATACTTTCTTCTAGATAACATGGCCAACCTTTTTCTTCCTAATACCATTTAATTAACCAAGAAGGGAGCTGCCAGTTGGAAAATTTCTATATTCCCTTCATAATTAGGGCTTTTTTTATATAGAAGTCTTTCAGCATCTGCAAAGCTTGGGCAGAAACACAGCTCACATTAGTGAGTAATTTGGCCTTGTTGGTTAATAAAACATATATACTTCTAATCAGTTTTACTTAAAATTAAACAAAATTATGTTCCAAGTGCATGTAAAGGCATTGTTTTGGCAAGGTAGCTTCACAAGCTGAATCACAGGTATTTTACGATACAGTTCCAGGTAGTACAAAGTAAACACTTAGGCCAGACACTTTCTTGTTATGTTTTACTTTGTGGTTTTTCTTTTTTTCTTCTTTGGTCGAAGTCCTAAGAATTCATTTGAGTGCAGGACTCTGTTTAACAAGTAATTCTCTAATCAGATATGGCATAGGGACTTGTCTCTGCTGTCATCCCCTGAAAGTCATGGAAACAAAATAGCTTATATTGTTGGCCCTCCATGGACAGAGTTGCAAAAAGCATCCTTAGATTAGCTTATGCAAAAACTTCCCCAATACTTTCTGTTGTTTTCAGGAAATTCAACACTCTTAACATCATGCCTTTAAAAAATGGAAAAGCTTATTTACTGGGTATGATCAACAAAGAAGGAAGTGGAACCCATTGTTCTCCGTTGTCTCCCATCCTTGGCTGTGAGTGGTATACTCTCACTGTTGGCAGAGGGAGCCTGTGACAGATGAGATGTTAATAACGACTCTTGGAACATGACTTGGCTGTGCTTGGGCCTTGTTTTCAGCTTCTTGGCCGCTTACTTTGGTGGAAGGCATTGGGACTGAGTTGGGTCTAAAACATCATGTGAACAAGCTAGGTATGCTGCAGCAGCTTTATTTAATCTGTGACCAGAGCTAAAACCTTCCATCGACTTACCCTTTCCCCCACTTTGTGGGGGGATGAAACAAAACAAATCTCTAAGGTAGCTTCAACTTAGTCCAACATAAAAAATAAAACAATCCTTTTTGCATTAAAAAAAGAAAAGTGTCTATTGGATAAAAATATTCTGTCTCTCAGATCACTCCTTTTCTCCCAGCCTTCTCCCAAAGATGGTGGAGTTGGTGTAGAAGATGGTAAAGGGTGGCCACAAAACCTCCCAGATTAGGGGAGAAAAGGGTATTCTGGTCTTGTATTGAATCTAAAGTGTGATCTGGCAACATCTACTGGCTTCTAGAATGATGCTGTTTGATCAGCTGCTTCCAAACCCACTGTTTTGGGCTGATCCACTCATGGGTCTTTCTTTTGGGCCATTCTTCTGGGCAGCACCAGTCAACTGTATAGGCTGGCTCAGCTTCTCCTCATCTCCCACTGACTGCCGACTCCTAGGTCTCTGTTTTATCTCCACGTGGTTGCCTGGCCAGATAGCTCACCCTTAGCCCCTGCTGTGGGGTGCTTTGCCTTAACTCAGCAACCCCATGTCAGGTCCACTGGCCCTCAGCACAGTCCTTACCCAATGTGAATGGTGAGTAGACTGGGAAGCTACACTTCAAGCAATTTCTCTATCTGACTACATTGCACCTCCAAGTTTATCCGGATGGATGTTTCCTGTCTGGTATGTGGCTGCTTTTGAGGTGTTCTCCCCCCTGAGATGCAGACATAAGCAAGAAAAAGAGTCATGCCCTCAACTTATATAACACATTTCAGAGAGAAGAATCAGGGCACATCTATCTGGTTCTCACACTTTCCTCTCTCTCTTTACATAATCATATCCCTGCTGGAAAGGTCAGGTTTCTCCCCTTCTCTTCCCCTCCATTTGCCCCTTACTTAAAACTCCATACTTAAAACTCTAAGCTAAAGAAAAAAACAATTTAGCTAATCTTTCTTGAGGCAAAAGCCTCACTTGAAAGGCCTTTGTTTTGCTTCATCTAAGTTACATTTCTAATGTCTTTTAAAGCTCTAAATGTTTTGTTTCATTTAAACTAAACCACAGTTTAAATGACAGAAACTGAATGCTATCTGTCATTTTTTCTGTTGTTAATTTTGTCTTGTGTTCTATTTATGAAAATCTTCATCTCCTTCCCTCAGGCAAATGGGTACCTTGGGTGTCGTAGGACCAAGGCCACGTATGAGGAAAGGCAGAAGTAAAAAAAAGTACA
Organism: Rhinolophus sinicus; assembly: GCF_036562045.2. Classification (NCBI taxonomy): domain Eukaryota; kingdom Metazoa; phylum Chordata; class Mammalia; order Chiroptera; family Rhinolophidae; genus Rhinolophus; species Rhinolophus sinicus. The sequence continues at coordinate 68,694,652 of NC_133754.1, forward strand.
TACATAATTGTCAAGCTATTTCCCCCATTACTTTTACTGTACCCCAAATCTTCACAGAAATTTAGCAGAATAGGTACAACTTTTGATGCTATTCTATGAGGAAACTAAGCTTTACCTGAACAGATTTCAAACTATCTAACTGGCTCCCAAGCCCACAAGCCTCCTTCCCTGCATGCTGCATTGCCTCTGTTGAAAAGCTGGAAGTTCAGACATAGGCTGAGAGAGACAAGTGGAGGTCAGGAAGGAACCATGTAAATGGCTCATCCTCCTCCACCAAAAGTCAGGGGACAGGACAGAGACAAATGTGGCTCCTGTTACCGCTGTGCCAGGAGATCTTGGGTGCCCAACAGTTCAGGTAAATACTGGACCGTTCAGCAGGAGAAAAGATCCAGGACTTCAGATTACAGAACCAACAGATGACTTCATTAAGATGGAACAGGCTTTGAGGCGCATTCTCTGAATTCTTGATGTCATCTGGGAAGCTCAGGAATCATTCCATAATGTGGAGAGAGAAAGAGCAGAGTCTGCTGTTTAGACTTCTATATCTCATACTGTCTACCAAGTCGCCTCTCCTTGGGCGAATGTCAGACGATTTGAGTACAGAGAACTTAAAGCTTAAAGTGTTATTATCTTGATAGCTAAAAAATGCATTTCAAGCCCTGCTTCATATCATAAACACATTGCCGTGTTTTCCATTGCAGAATATACTCCATGTAAATTTTATTTTCCTCGTTTTCACTGATTTTATAAAGCAGGGTCACAAATGAACAGGTCTGTTAGAAGAAGAATGAGCGCCCATGCTTGGGCAGAGTAAGGAGGGTATGCCCTTGTTGGGGGGTGTTAGGACCTGAGGAGGGTGGGAAGGACATCCTCAGAGAGAGGTGGCCTGGTGTGGGATGTCGGAGCCCAGACTGAGTGAGGACAGTGTCTGTGCAGGAGGGTGGCAGCCTCGGGAATCAGAACATCGGGAAAAAAGGGTCCATGGTGAGGCAGAGGCGGCAGACAAACCTTGGGGTGTTGGGCCCAGATGTGGTGAGGAAAGCATCCACATGAGGAAATGGGTGGAGACAACAATCAGAGATTGTTTACCTACCAGGGATTTGACTGAATAAGTAGAAATATTAAGGGTAATGGGAGACAGATTTCTTTCTCACTGTTAGAGAGGAGGAGAAAACTACACGAACCCAGTGGTGTTGGATTAGAATTGATAGTATCAGTGTGAACGAACATATAGTTTTTCAATATACAGAGAGGTAGATAAAGAAATATAAACAGATCGAAATGTGCACACATCTATCATCCCCACTGATGGTCTGGGCGAAGTGATGCCCCAATAATGGTGAGTTAAACACTTAATGATTCAGAAAAGAAGGTCTTTGTGCTGCACTAACAATGGTAAGGTGACAAAATCTTTAAGTAACATATTAGATAATAAATATATATATGTAAATAATTCAAACAAAGGATATTTAATGTAAACTTCAGGCCTTGACATATTTATTTCTAGAGCTATCATAGATGATTAGACAAAGCTGCCCAATTGTACTAGTCTAATCCGAAGCAGAAAAATGTAGCTAATATGAAGCTTTAAGTCTAGTTTCTCTGAATTATCATTATTATTATTATTATTATCATTACTACTTTTAAATTTAAACTAATTGTAAATGTATAGAAAAGTTGTAAGAATAGTACAAAGAACTCCCATATATACCTTTTAACTTCACTGAGATTCAACATTCGTTAACATTTTATGATAATTGATTTTTCACCTCTCTATTTTTTTTCCTGAAATATCTGATAAATTGCAGATATCATGCCCCTTTCTCCTTAAATGCTTCTGCCTCTGTCTGCTAAGTACAAGGATTTTCTTTTAGCAACCACAATATAATGATCAAATTCAGGAAATGCAGCATTGATACCATATATATATATGATCCAACAATGGATCATATTACTATATATTTATATACATATATATATATTCCTTATTTTAATTTTGTCAGTTATCCCCATGATTTCCTTCATTTCCAAGTGCAGGATCCAATCTAGGTTGATATATCGTATTTAGTTGTCATGTCCCTCTAGTCTGGAACAGCTCCTAAGATTTTCTGTGCCTTTCATGATATTGAGATTTGTTTTGTAAACTGTCCCTCCACGTGGGTATGATGTCTTCTCTGGATTGTTTTCCTTTTTTTCCTCCCCTTTTCTGTGCCAGTTTCCCCATGTGTTATAGATCTCTCTCTCTCTCTCTCTCTCTCTCGTTCTACTTTCTTGAGTTCCACCAAATCCCAGAAATAGACACTGTTTTGATGGATGGATTGTTCACAATGTAAGCTTCTTCTTATTTTTCTTTTTCTTTTTTACATTGTTGGATCATATTACTTTAGTTTTTCATGGATCAGTACTGAAGAAGTTCAATAATTTAGAATTATATAAAGACAACAAATGGATTAGTTGAGAAAAACTAAATTCACAGTTGGAATAAACTCGTTATCATTGACTAAACAATTAAGAATAACTTTATATAGTAAAATATAAATCATGGACTTGCAAACCATCATGTCCACAGTGAATTTGGCATTACCAATTGCATCTTTCTACAGCATCTAGAAACTCTTTGGGTGGAGGAAGGAGGGCACTGTTTCTGTTTTGTGTGGGCCTTCCTTCATTTTGCTGGCTTGATGTTGAGCTTTCACGCTGGTTCCTTCCCTAATAATAGCACACTGTTGTATTATATGGAGATTTGTGAGTAGTGAACTGAGAAGGTACAGAACTAATTCTAAAAGAAAAAAGAAACAACCTGAAAACAAAGGGGTTATTAAATGGGCTTGATTTCAGGGAATGTGGGATAGGATGAGGTAGAAAGCATAGGTAGAAGAATAATGCTAAATATAGAAACAGACCTACATGAAACATACAGGAATATAATATGCTAATTATGTAACAAAACACTCACCTCATTTAGCATTATTATAACCTCTCAACGTTCTCACAGTTACAGTGTTTTCATCTCTGCCAATATGGGCCACTGTTAGCTTATAAACTCTGAACATGATCATGTACAGTTTAATAACATTTTGAATATGTGTCCAGCTCAGATTGTTGCCCTAATCATATGCATATTTCTGCTAGATTTTTTGGATAAATTATACCATGTAAATTTAAACAATATTAATACACATATCCTTCTACTAGCATGAACCACTCTTTGGTTGTTCATAAAAGTTTAAGCTAGCGTTTAATGAGTTAGTATTACTTATGAACTTTAAAAAGCACTCTCCTAAGAATAATGGTATTTTTAAAAATCTGTTTCAGATACAAAATAGAAGACTTAATAGATATTAGCTGGTCCTACTTCATTTTAACTTCCGAGTCCGTGCTGCCACCTGGTGTTCTCTGAATGCTTTCAGCTTTTAGGCAAATGAGTTGGTATTTCCTGCTGCTTGTGGGATGTTACAAGGGGAAGTGTCTCCTCTCTGCAACTTCCTCATGACTGACTGTAGATGCCTCATCGTCTCAGACCTGACTTTCTTATTCCTGCCATTGTTCCCAACACTTTGTTCAATGCCTGATATACAGTGCCTGACATATCAGTATCTATTAGTTAATCGAATGAATGATGCTTGTCACCCAGACTAGAAAATGTGAAGCCATTTTTAATTCTTGCTTTGTTCCCAACTAAATGGCTCAGACCCTTTACCCATTGCCAACGCTGAGTTCAAATCTTTGTGGCTTTATGTCTGCACTAGTTCTCACTTATTTGTCTCTTTTTCCAACTGAAATCTCCGCTCCTCTACTTTCTGTGCTTAGTAAAGTATTTGAAATCCAGACATCCATTGTCAGTCCAGGAAAAATGGCATAAGGATGAGGAGCCTGGAATTTGGAGAGAAAGAGGAATAAGTGGAAGTGGTCTTTACAGAGAAGAGAAAGTGTTAGATGGAAAATATTCAATCTTAGGTTGTTTTCTACTCTGCTCTGTACTTAATGCCCCACCCCCTTTTATTCCCCTCTAACTTTCAGAAAAGTTTTTTGCTACAATACACGTGTAGGAGTGATGTTCTAGGGAATGAAGAAGCAGGGAAGAGTTTCATGACTGGGCTAAAGAGGGCAGAAGGAGGGTCAGCATTGGACAGCGGGAGGGGAGTAACTGAAAATCAATCGGCAGAAGGAATCTGGGGAGAGGAGTCCGGAGGTAACACCCACCACATAACCCAGTCTTACCCCCTTTACATACACTCAGAAAGCCCCCAAAATATTGTGGAATGTGTCAGACTTCGCACATTCTGAAGGATGGAGGCTCAAGACATGTTATCTCAATATTAAAGGAAATAGACCCAAGAAAGCCGAAGGACCCGGGAGCATCTGAGTTACACTCCAAAAGCATTTCACATAACGCCTAGGACAAAGCAAGCACTCAAACAGTGAGTGGTGAGAACAATAGCTAGATCACTATCAAGCTATTATCATTACTATTTATTCAGGAGTAAATCTTGTATGTACGTGTTCTAGGAAACCTCTTAACGTATTGAAATGAATCTATGATTAGTGTATACCGGTATTCTATCTTCACATGTGTTTCTCTCTAATACAGTGTAACATGTGAGATCAGAGGTCATAGCTAAATCTCCTATACATGCCCCAAAGCTCCTAGTCTGATACCTTGTACAGAGTAAACTCTTAAATTTTGTTTTGACTAAGCTGTCCCGACATGTGGAGCTCTTTATTCATGCATTCCGTTGGCGAGCAGGGACCCTGGTTGACTTAACTTCAGATATTCTCCAGATCTCAGATCCCTCCCCTGCCAAATCTTTAAGGAAGGGCTTCTCTGATAGACAAGTAGATGATTTTAGATTACATTTCTTGTCATTCTTCAAAATGCAGGCTGTACTTGGGATTTTAAACTATCTGTTTCCTGGTCACCTCACTGAGGATACACTGGGATCATCGTGGAAATGTTAGTCCAACAAAGCATAAGCTTGGAGCGTAGCCGAGCAAGTCCATAAGCAAAAGGACCTCATGAAATAATAATATCTCCACTCAGTGTCCTGCTGTGAGGCTCCAGGCTGCCCTGCTGGTGTGAGGTTCCAGTGCATTTATTCACACGGGTGTGGTTGAAATTGCCTCCTAATAACCGATTTTTTTTTGCAATCTGTGTTCATGAGACGGTGGTTCTTTCACTTAACAGCTGGAGTCATCATCTGTGACCCTGCTTGCTTATTTCTCAGCTCATGCAAAGCTTTTGCTGCAAAAGAATCATCACTAATTCTCAGAAGTAAGGGCCAGAAGCAAGGGAGTGTATGGGAAGAGAAGTGGGGGGCTTTGATGCCTCGAACCTCTGGAATACCTGAGAATCATTATTCAATAAAATTACAATTTAGAACCTCTCAAGTTATATTCATTTTCTTATCATTGAATAACAAGTTTATCATAAAGTATTAATGCTATAAATAAGGCTGTAGGGGAAATATTGACTATATCTAAGCACAGAGAAAAAATAAGGAACCCCCCCAAAGTATTGTTTTCTAGATTAATAAAATCAGATTCTTTAAATGTGAAATTAGAAAGACTGGATTAAATATTTTTTAATTATGAGAAGTCATTTATCACATAAAATACACAGATTAAAATTCAGCACACATTTGCCGAAGCATAATACATGCACACATGATTGGATGTTTTCATATACAGAGCCTCAATTCATCCACAAAGTGCCCTAAAATAGAGCAATGTTTCCCAAAGTGGGGTATGTGGATCACAGGAGATGAAAGATGGTTTTAAGTTGTACACTGAGCCCCTCCAATTAGCACAGGTGATAAAGCAGTATCAGCACAAACGTTGGAGAAATACAGACTGACTGAAGTTTGAAAATCACGGATGCGTAGAATAAGTATTGTCAGCCAGGTTTATAGATGAGGAAAGCTGTGCAGGAGGGTTGAGCTATAGCGTCAGGGTTACAGTGAGAAAGCAGCAGAGCTGTGCTTTGTGCCTACTTCTCAATCTAAGAACTGTGCTGACCTATCTTTCTTTCATTCCTTTTTCTTCCGTTTTGGGTTTAGTGATTAATTTTGAGCTATTTTAAAACAGAAAAGTAATGGAACAGACATTTATAATACAGATCATACAAATTAAGGAAATGTTAATATTGAGGTATATTTGCTTCAGCAACCTCTTTACTTTCTTAAAAGAAATAAAACCTTCCAGATACAGTCAGAGCACCACCAGTTCTTTCCTCTCCCTTCCTCCCAAAGGCAACCACTCTTTTAAAGTTGGAGCCTATCATTTTCATGCATTTTTTTTCTATTTGCTTTTATCATATGTTTATGTGATAAAAAACAATACCAGTAGTCCCCCAAAAATGGATATGGAAAAGGTGAGGTCTTGTTAATTCACATAAATTGTATCTGTGCAGATTCCTTAGCAATATTTTTTTCACTCAATATCATTTTGAGATTTACCATGTTGATGTATATTTGTAGTCCATTCAAATGAACTGTTGCTTGGGAGTCCATTTTACGAACTGTATGTTCCTATTATTATTATTACAAATAGTGCTGCTGTGAACATCCTTGGTCATGGTTCTGGGACAGGATTTCTCAACCACAGCACCATTGACTTTTTGGACAGGATAGTTCTTTGTTGTGGGGCTGTCTTGAGCATAGTAGGATGTTTATCCTTGGCCTGTACCCACTAGATGCCAGTAAAACCCCTGTCCTGACACATCCACCCCTTCAGTGTGACAACTAAAAACGTCTCCAAGCTTTGCCCAATGTCCCCTGGGGGACAAAAATGTCTCAGTTTGAGAACCACTGCTCTAGAGTATACTTTTAGAGTTACTGAAATGCTAAGTGTGCACATCTTTATCTTACTTCAGCTTATTGCCAAACTGTTCTTTAAAGTTGTACCAATTTACACTTCCATCAGGTGATAAGGGGACTTGTTACCTAACATCATCAGCCACACTTCATGTTAATTTACGCATTACTTTTGATGAGTCTTAGTGCTTTAATTACTAGTTTAATTGCTGATTCCTAGTGAGGTTAAATACTTCATATTTTTGACCATTTGGGTTTCTTTCTCTGTGACCTACTCATACATTCTGTCCAGTCTTACATTGAGTTATTTGACTTTTTCTTATTTATTAGTAGAAGTTCCAAAAAAATTGCTGAACACAAATTCATTCATTCATTCAATAAATATTTGTTGAGCACATAGTATGAGCCCAAAACCATTTTGGTGCCAGAAATATAGCAGTGAAGCAAACAGAAAACATCTCTACCTCAATGTTTTTTGTAAAGAGAAACAAACCAGAAATAAAATAAACAAGTAAATGGTGTTTTAGAAGGTGTTAATTTCTACAGAGGAAAAGAGATAGGGCACCTCAAGGTGGAAAGATTGTAATTTTAAATAGGGTGGCCAGTTAAGACTCCATTGAGAAGATGACATTTTAACAAAGCTAATACAGGAGGTGATTTACAACCTATATAATTTGATGTTGGTTATTAGGTTGTACACAGCTTCTCCAAATATATGGCTCCCCTTTTCACTTTTGAGTATCTTTTGTTACCAGAAAGTTTAATTTAAATCTTTTCTTTTATGGCTTGGGCTACTGAGGTCATAAGAAATTCTTCTCTACCCTGATGTGATAAAGACGTTCTCCTATGTTTTCTTCTAAATTTTCAGTTTTGCTTTTTCCTTATAAGTTTTCAGTTCATCTTGATTTGTTCTTGTGGCTGGGATATAGTGGAAGTCTAATTTAATTATCTTTAGATAGCTAACATCATTTATTCAATGCTGTCTTCTTCCTCAATTAATTTATATAATGCTTCCTTTGTTATTACAGACTCTAGTATGCTTCTGGTGTTTTAGAATGCTATTGTTTTTTGTGTATTTATTTTGTTCCTATCATCATTGGTGAACTCATTCTAATAGATTCTCAGTATAATCACTCAGTAAGTAGCCAAACATATGTCGTAGGTGCTAGATGATAAGTTGTTCCTTTCTTTTCAATCTTTATCTCTTTTGTTTTTTTCCTCATTGTCGCATGTGGTAACAAACTAGAGTAAAATGTTGACTAAAAATGGAGATGGGCATCTTGCCTTACCCCTAAATATAGAGCAAGTACTTTCAAAGCTTCATCATCAAGTTGGATGTTTGTTTTAGGTTTGTCACACTTATGCTTTAACAAGTTAAGGCAGATTTTTCTATTCTTGGTTTGCTAAAGGTTGTGTCATGAATGGGTGTTGAAGTTTAGCATAATGACTTTTGTAAATTTATTCGTTTTCTCCATATTCATTAATGAGTTGAATTTTATATTTTCTAAAGATGTTAGTGATCTCACTTTCCTGAGAAAACTTCTCCTTGGTCCTGATGGGTTTTTAAAAATACCATGGTGGATTTGGGTGATATATTTTATTTGCATCTCTGTATAAAAGTGAGATTGTCCAATGATTTTTCCATTCTTTAATGTCCTTGTCTAGTTTGGCTATTAAACACTTGAAATGTGGCTAGTCAACTGAAGTACTGAAGTTTAAAGATTATTTAATTTTAGTTAATTTAAATTTAAATAACCTCATATGGCTAGTGGCCTCCATGTTGGAGAGCACAGTTCTCGTCATGATTTCCTTTGTCACAAGAAGGTGCTCACCCGCAGACATTAAAAAGAGAATACAAAGTTTCTCTCCTTTTCTCTTTTGTTCCTTCCTTTCCTGAACAAGTCAGTCCTAAAGACATTAGATGTAGCTGAGCATGTAGCCATCTGCAGGAGGGGGAGGGGTAGGCACCCAGAGTAGGGTGTCACAGTCTGATCAGTTATGGGACAATGACCGGATATTTGATTATATTAAGAAATCCTTGTTAAAGAAATTTTAGATGTGATTATGATATTGTAGTTATGTTTGTTCTTTTCCTATTCTAAGAGCATTTATCTTTAGCTATGTGTAATGAGACACTTGTGGATGAAATGATATGTTGTCAGTAATTTGCCTCAAAAGAATCCAATGGTATGTGGGAGGGAGCAGTGGGGAGACAAAGATATAACAGTCCTGGCTATATGAGTGGATACCTGCTGAAGCAGGCGGATAGGTGCATGAAGGTTCATTATAGCACCCTTTCTACTTTCATATATGTTTGAAGTGCTTTATAATAAAGAGTCTTTTGAAAAGAAACTGTTTTAATCTGTAAAGAGAAAAGTAGCATCTTTGGCCAAAACTCAGCTAAAATATGCATTTAAAGCTCTAAATGTCCTTCTAAGTGCTGCTTTAGCTGCATCCTTAGTTTTTATATGTGATGTTTTCATTGTCAATACAATCTCAATATTTTCTCATTTTCCATATAAAATTTGCTTTCATTTGTGAATTACTTAGATACATGTTTTTAAAATGTCTATGTACTGTTTTGCCGGTCATCATTTTACTTCTTTTAATTTTATATAGCCTTGCATTTAGGTAACATGGGGTTTTGTTATTTATATTTTGGATTTTTTGAGATTTGCCTTTTGACCTATATGGTCAATTTTTGTAAATGTTTCAAATGTACTTAAAAAGAGTGTTTATTCTCTTGTTTATTCTATATAGGTTCACTCAATGAAACAAATCTTGTATTTTTTATATATTCTATATCCTTACTAATTTCGGTTCTGCTCAATCTATCAAATAGCACATACTAAGGAAGGTGTGCTAAAACTCTAAAAATTAGTGATTTTTTACAATTTCTTTTTGTAATTATGACAATATTCTTTACTGTTAGATTCACATAGTTCAGAAATATACCTTCTTAATGAATTGTTCCTTTTATCATTTGTAGTGAATATCTTTATCTCTCTATTCTTTTTCCCTAAAACTCATTTTATATGTATCTATAATTTTTCATTCTCTTAACTGCCATATCTCTTAACCTCTCTTTAATATTTTCATACATTTTTTTCTCTTTGCTGCATTACAGATAATTTCCCCATATTTATCTTCTAGTTCACTAACTTTTTTCATTGATTATGTCCAATCTAACTGTCTATAGGGTATTTTTTTTATTTGTTTGTTTTTAAACCTTAAGCATCTATGGCCTTTATTTTGGGAATTTCCAATTTCTATTTTGATCATTTTTCAAATCTGCCTACCCTGTCATCACAGGGTCTTGTTCTTAAGAGTCTTGATTGCTTTTTCAGATTTTTAATTATATTAAAAAAGGCTTTCTTTATATTCTCTTTGAGATTGTTATTCCATTAAACTGAGTTCTCAGAATTATAAACTCACCCTGTGTTGTTTCTGTTGACTTTCCCTCACTGTTTCCAATTGCAAGTTGACATTTTTTATCAGGAGCTCACCTTTGTCAGAGCTTGGGGTGTGGGTTGTAAGAGCATAATTATAAGCAGGGTCACATTTGCTCCTGCTAATGGTCCTAGACTTTTTTCCCCAGATGACTGGACTGGATTTAGATCACAAATTCAGGCGAGGTTCTGGTCTGTGGCTTTTCATAGTTGGGGCTCATGTTTTCGCAATAGATCTCTACACTGAGAGAGACAAGTTTCCTTATTGTCTCTCCCTGCCAATGTGTGGATGTTTTTTCTGGTCCGACTTAAGTGTCACGGCTCTTCAGAAAGGCCTTGGTTACAACTCTCTCCTCGCATGGTCCCAGAGTCTTACTTATCTCCTACCCCCACTCAAGCACTAAACCCAACTCCTTACACTACTTAGCCTGATATCCCAGCAAAGCATCAATATTAGGTTAATATTTGGTCTTAATTTCTAGGCCTGATTCTATCTCAGTTACGCATTTTAAAAAAGTATTTATTATTTAAATATATACCCACTTGAATCTATGTATCATGAGACTAAGGACTTTGCCTGTTTTGTTCACTGCCGTACCCCAAAGCCTGGATAAGTACCTGGTACAGAGCAGGAGCTCAGTAAACATTTGTCAAAAGAAAGAATGAAGGAATTTACCCCACTTTCCCGTATACGTGTGTGTATTTTGGAGGGGGGGGGGGACATTTCTATATGTTTATAGGTGGATCCTATTCAGATTGTCTAGTCAGCACTATGAAGACAGACTGCCTGTAAAAATGGGGGTGCATTCTACCACATCACCCATCGCATGACATTCAGTAAAGCACTGATCCTATTAATTCCCAATCCAATTACCCAAACCCAGCCGCCATCCTTTACCCCTGAGTCTCACATTTCTAGCCCACTCTTCCTAGTGATAGCCCCTTCCCCCAACTCTACAACCAACACCCCACCACCAACTCCTGCTCCACCTGAAACTTGACTCTCATGCCCTTTATTCCTCAATCTACTGCCCAGCCACAAATCCTACCCTACTCCCAAACAGAGTATCCCACCAAGCACCCCTTTGAATCCAAGCATCACAAGGCCAGTGGCTTAGTTCTGTTCACTGCTGTACCCCAAAACCCAGAGGAGTGCCTGGAAAAAGGGAGGAGCTCAGTAAATATGTGTTGAATAAAACAAAGAATGAATGAGTTTAACCATTACTCACACTGACATACCACGTGGTACAAATATACAACATGCAATTAAAAGCTTCAGCTTTAAACTAAAACAAAAACAGTAGAAATGTGAAGATTAAAGCCTGGTTGTACAATATTTAAGTGTCTTTTAAAAGTTTTCTAATATGTGATAATGTTTCAATATAAAACAGTTTCCAATATAAAACAAAATAACATACAAAACTAAGAACACTAAAATCTTCTGACATAAAGAACAAAAATAGCAAAGACTCTGCTGTAAAATTTAGATATGGCTTTACAAAATCATAACCTCTGCCTCAGTTTCCTATGAAAAACAAACAAACTAACCAAATTCCAAAAGTAAAAGATGTTTTTATTTATAGACATCTTCCACCACATTTCTAGACCTCAAGTAGGAAAAAAGAAATAAAATAGGGACACTTTTTAGAAACTTGATTTTATTTAAAGTCCACATAGCCTCAGTTTCTAAACAAATAAACACAGTTTTCAAATAACACACTCCACAAAAATAGCATACCAAAGCCCCAAGGCAAAATTTTGCTAAATGTTTTTTAAAAACTTACCAAGCTCAGTTTCCAATGAAAACAAACAATAAGAACATACAAATACACAAGCTAACTTTTTTTCCTTAAAGAGCCTTCTCCTATATTTTCTGAAACTTCCCCTCTAAAAGTTTTTTAAAAAAACATTTTTTTTTCAATGGAAAAAATCCTCTTTAAAAAAATAAAAACCTACCTCCTACTTGGTTGGAATCTCCATTGTTGAGATTAGGTTTATGTCATGGACGATGACACAGGATATGCTAAAGATGCACACGCAAATGCCACATGGGACACCTCGCACCTTCATTGCAGCAGCAGTGACCACTTGCAGCTTTGAAGCCACTTTAAGGATGTTTTCAACTTGATGAAGACTCTAGATTTCAGCAATAGAAAGGAGGGTATGCTCTCTTCCTTTGGAAACCACCCAAGAGAACTCACAAGCAAATGGCCACCAGCTTCGTTTGAAGAAAATTTAAGGAGTAAACACAGTGAAAATATTTGATATTTATATATAATGATCAATGTGACAAGAAACAGAAGTCTCACATTGGAATAACTGTCACAGCATTTTGATTTTGGGGCATCCTACAGAAAGTTTACAGTGCTGCTGTTGTGAAAGTCTAGATATAGTGAGACATGCTCTGGTCCCTTTAATTCCATCTCAAATTCATTTTGATTAAGTATAAGACATCAGTGTACTTGTGGTATGGAGGCGATCTCATACACAGTCTCATTGAAAGTTATACACAGTTTATTTCTCTGTGGGGTCACAGGCTATGGGGTCCAGTGAGGCCCACCATCTTTGGAAGCCTCCAGCATGCCATAGCACAAACCACCACATTTGGGTTTTTGAGATGACACATATTTGACATTATAAGTCTATTTTCCTTGATCTCTCACTTTCAGATTACTGCCTGGGACTTGTCCTGAGTCAAATAGGTCTTAGAATCACAAATGGTTTTACAATAGGGGCATTTTGCAAGCTGACAATTTTGAGTTAAAGAAAATAACATATGCACTCACATTCTATCTTTGTCCTTAAACCGCATGATAGTATTCATACACATAATTAATGCCCCTAAACCTCTTGGCATTTTTGCCACTATTCAATAAAATGAAAACAATTTTGGAGTAACATTCACTCAGCATCAGTAAAACTTCCCATCCCCCCCATGATATGCTTCTACTCACTACCCAATGGTTCTCTGAAAGTACAAAGTACAATATCTGAGAGAGAGAGAGAGAGAGAGAGAGAGAGAGAGAGAGAGAGAGAGTTGATTTTAAGAAATTTTCTTACATGTGTGGGCTGGCAAGTCCAAACTCTGTAGGGCAGGCTAGCAGGCTCAAAATTTAGGCAAAATTTGATGTTGCAGTCTTGAGTTCTAGTTCTGCAGGGCAGCAGGGTGAAATTCAGTTAGGATTTCCATAGTGCAGTCTTTAGGAGAATCCCTTCCATTTTGGGGAACCTCAGTCTCTGCTCTTAAAACCTTCAACTGATTGCATGAGGTCCACCCACACTATGGAGGGAAATCTGCTTTACTCAAAGTCTACTGATTTAAATGTTAATCACATCTAAATAAAATACTTTCACAGCAATATTCATACTGGTGTTTGAAAAAAAAAAGAGAGAACCATACCCTAGCCAAACTGATACATACAATTAACCATCACAGAAGCTTTCGCAGGAAATTTTATACTAAGTCATTAATTTCTTTTTCACTTGCAATGAGATTTTGGGATGTCACTTTTGTTCTCAATTACTGAAGCTTTTAGAGTTAAGGTTTTGTTCTCAATTACTGAAGCTTTTAGATTTAAGGTTTTAGATTTAAGGTTTGTTCGTGTTTGTTTGTTAGTATTGGAAACAGTATGAGAGCATTTAAACAAAATCGTATGTAAATGAGTTTTTAAAGCCATTTGAAAAACTTCTGTGAGGATTATAGATGATTTTTCTTCTGCTTTTATTCTTCTTCAAATAAATAAAAGTACTTACTGTTGTGGACTTTGTCACCCCATGAGTATTTGAATCATAGTTTGTTAACCTTATAGGTTGTTGGTTTGGCTGGAGAAAAGGGACTTCGATAGGATTGGCTGAAGTAGGATGAAGATTTGGGGGATAGTGGGCATTGAGTGGGAGTACGAGGGTCCAGGAATGGTTTGAAATGGGGAGTTTAGTTGGTAGAATTGGGGATTGGTGGCATGTAGGATTGGAGGGCCGAGGGACCCTATTTGGCAACCACTATGAATCCTTACTACTTGTGGATTTGATCATATGATAATCTTCACACTAAAACATCTATGAATGCTGGCTAAAAGGTAAGATATATTTTTATAAATTAATGAATTAATTAATATTTTTAAACGTAGATCCAATTCAGAAGTGATGCGAGAACTGAAAACCGTGGCAAGCTTGAGTGGTGATGCTCTGGCTGCCCAGGGATGGATTGCTTGTCTCAGTGACCTAGTCTGCTTCTCCTCAGTCTCTAGGGCATCTCTAGGGCATCTAGGAGAATGAATCCTTAGCCCTTTGTCAGGTGGAAAGTTGGCTCCAAGAGACCTACATAAAGTGAGAACTTTCAAAAGACTCCTCCCCTATGGAAAGGAAGGACTAGAAATAAATCCACCCTAACAGCAGGACGTGACAAGGAGGAAAGTACATCTTGTTCCTTCTCCCACTGGGCTGAGACCAGACATCCTGAGACAATGTGATCTCCATTATTTGACACTTAGTTGTCCCTTGTCTTGCCTCTGACTCAGAAAACCGACACCAAAGTACAGTATTATTTATCTGCCCTTATTGCTCCCTATTCCGTCAATACACACCTTTCATTATAATCAGAATGACTTCCTCATAGCCAACTAAGCAGACTGCTCTTCCTGGACTAGGAACTCTGAGGTCGGAGGACGGAGTGCTGTTCAGTGCAGCAGCCCCAATGTCAGTACATGATAAACAACTTTGTGTCTCGGTATCTTGGATTCTGGTCCAGATGGTCTTGCCTCCTTTGTGTTGATGGGGATAGTTAATGTGTCATTTACTAGATTTATATTTATTATTCTACTTAATTTTTACAATAATTTTGCAAGGTAGATATTATCAACTTATTTTAGAGGCAAGAACACTTAAATTCAAATAACATGTTGCTCAAAGCTAGAAAACAGTGGAGGAGGATTTAAATTTGGATCGGTGTCACTTCACAGCACTTGATTTTCTTCTACTATGCACTACTGCGTCTCACGTATCCTATGCAGAATATCAAATCTAGCTCAAGCCTTCTCATATCCACAACCTGTGATGTGCTGGGGTTGGCCTGTCAGAGCCACTTATGAGCATTTCTTCCCAACTCCACACTAAGGGACTTCACATAAGTAACTTGAAATGAGCCACAGTGGAAGTATTTACACCATAAAAATCAGCAAATACTACAAATCAGTGCTTTTCAGAGAGCTAAGTGTTGAACATTTACCAGCACACCACTGTCTTCAAACTATATTGATCTCTCCTCTTTCTTGGTTTGTACATTTTAGAATTAATTATATGGTCCTTTAAATTTTACACCAATAAGTCTTATCCAGGCAGACCATCTAGAGGAGTTGGCAAATACTTCAATCTCTTAGGTCCAAGACGTTATGAAAACAGAACTGGATTTCAAGCCGGAGAATAAGATGCATTCAAGGTGCTGGATCTACCAGCAGGGGGAGCCTAATTTCCAAGCATATGCTCTTGCCTTCCCTTCTGGAATTCAGCAATGATCCAAATGAAAAACATTGGACCTGGCTTTGAAACACTTCTCAGAAACTCAACATTAGGAATAAATACAGGTAAAGCCTATTCAAATAAAGTTATATTGGTGAAACAAATCTGCATTGCCTATGCTAATGAAAATAAAGGAGAACCCTGTATAAACAACCTAGTAGAAACATCAAACGAAGAACTCGGAATTTTAAAAGGTCATGAAAGTTTTTCTGAAAAGAAAATCAGAAGCACTATGCATTTCAAATTCTCTTATCGAGGCCTATATATAAACTATGTCATTTTCAGGAAGTTTATTAAATTATTTAAGGTCCTTAAAATAGCAGGATGGCATTTAAATACTGAAAAATAAGAATACCTTTTACAGAGGGAACTTGGAAGTTCAGATTTTGCATCATACGATATAGCATAACAAACACAGTGTGAAACATGTGCCAAAACGTACAGACCAAAAGAACATAGATTGTATAGACCTGAGTATTTGAGATTTGATTAAAGTGGAATATCAAATTGGTGGCAAATGGGTGAATTATTCAACAAATGGTGCTGGGATAATTATTTTGGGACCAAAAGTTACATACTTCTCACCATGATCTGAAATAAAGTCTGGATGGACTAAAAATTTCAACACAATATTTTATATAAGTATACATGCAAATATATTACATATAATGCATATATACACTACATAAATATATATACAGTATATATATCCATCCTTCAGTGTTGTATTCTATGGATGGATATATACATTTTCTGACATAAACAAATATACATTTTATGGAAAGGGATCATATGTAATCAGCTTCATTTGTGACCAGCTTCCATGTGAAGAAATAACATCCTGCAAAACCATGGTATGTGTCAGCACCCTCTCTCTTTCCATGTATTGTCCCTATTTCCGCTGGAGGATGGTCTCATCATTTACAGATGGGTTTTCTCCAGTGATGGAGAAGATGGCTGCCAGCAGTTCTGAATATAGTGATCTAAGAGGAAACAGAAATCTCCTCCAGCTTCAGTGGATAAAACCTCAGGAATTTCTTTTCTTTTATAATTATGAAAAAAAATTGAACATTCACAGAAATTGAACATTTACAGAAAATAGTGCAACTATCTCCAATGTACCAGTCATCCTGCTTCAACATGGATGATTTTGTTGCATCTATCTTGAATTATTTTGATTCAAATATCAGATATCAAATTATTTCATCCATATATATTTTAGTATGTACATCTAGAGGATAGGGACAATACTACCATCACGCCTAAAACACTAGTTGTAATTCCCTAATATCATTAACTATCCGGTCAGCATTTAAATTTTCCCAATTATAATATAAACATTGTGTTACTGTTTATTTGCACCCAGCCTCAAACAAGTTCAAGGACATATTCTAATCAGGTTGGTCTTAGTTATATGTCCATATCTGTACTAGTTACAGTGACGTGTGGGCACGACACACTATGACTGGCCAAGTGTGGGTCGTGTGCCCACTGCTATGATAGAGAGGATTTTGTTACTGAAGTTGGGGGCTGGAGAGACACAAACAACAGCCAGGATAACCCATGCAACCAAAACTTAATCAATATATAGTGTTTCATTTTCCAATGGACTTTATCAGTCTGCCCCTATCACACAGAATTACACACCTTGTATAGTCTCAAATTAACTGGTTGCTAGAAATTAGCGACCCTCAAGAATCTCCTCAGTCTTTCTGAGAGTTTTCAGGGGTTTTTCTGTGTGTTCCAGAATGAACTTCTCTGTCTCTTGTCCCCTTATACCCACCCCTTGCTGCTGCCTCTGGTGTGGTACCCTTGTGGTATTGTGGCTCTTTCAGGGGCTGTCCTGCACGAGTGGCTACTATTCATACTTTTACCCTAATACCACTACTGGAGAAGGGGTGCTGCTCTCTGATGCGGTGAGCAGGCCCTCCATCTGCAGGAAGAAGTGGTTACACATGGAATCTTGGGTCTCATGCTTACTAGCTGTGTGTAGAAGTCAGTGTTTTCATGCAGCTTGCCTTACAGTCAATCCACCAGGTGTCTCTAAGTAATCCCTACTTATCCCTTAAGTACTGACATAAATTGACATAAATTGAATGGGTCTTTTCTTACTGTAATCTCTGGTCTGAGCAGTCTCTTTAGTCACCTGTCTTACCACACGTTTCTCTTTCTCTATGTCAGCTTTCACAAGTGTCTGTGCAGCCTCAATTCCAGATTAGCTTTACATATGGATACTTCCTTTAACAGTAATGTGTGCAATGATTCACTGATTAAAGATAAAGTGTTTCCTGAAAATCTGGAGAAACTAATAAGCATAAAACACAGAATTATTTTAGGTGGAGTGAAAAAGATGCTCAACAGTAAATTTCATTTTCAGTTTTAAGAATAAAGAGTAAATTTCATGGTGGACGGGTGGCTCAGTTGGTTAGAGTGTGAGCTCTGGACAACAGGGTTGCCGGTTCGATTCCCATATATGCCAGCGAACTGCACCCTCCACAACTAGATTGAAGACAAGGAGCTGCCGCTGAGCTGCTGGGCAGCCACATGGCTCAGTTGGTTAGAGCGCTTGCTCTCAACCACAAGGTTGCCAGTTCGACTCCCCCAAGAGATGGTGGGCTGCACCCCCTGCAACTAAGATTGAACAACGGCAACTGGACTTGGAGCTGAGCTGTACCCTCCACAACTAAGATGGAAAGGACAACAATTTGACTTGGAGCTGATGGGTCCTGGGAAAAACACACTGTTACCCAATAAAGTCCTGTTCCCCTTCCCCAATAAAATCTTTAAAAAAATAAAAAGTCAATTTGGATCTGATCAGAAGTTTATGCAAGCCCAGAAGTCTAATTTTGATTCTGCTGCCTCTGGTAGTTGCTTAATAAAAGTTTGTAAACTTTTTAAAAGTCTAAGCTCCTAACATATTTATCTCTAGAACAAACCTATGAGATGTAAAACACTCTCGGTAGGTATTAGTTTCAATTTAACAGTATTCATACCAGCTCATCAGCTCTGATTTTCAACAAAGGTATTCTGCATTCTCTGTCTTTGTTACTTGGCATAACTGTTCAGTTTAGCTTTGTTGTGAAAAGAAAGATTAGTCTCTTGGGCCTCATAACAGATGGCTGGCCACATATGAAGGCAGATCTATTTTCATTTGTGATGAATCTGTCAAGAAAATTCCATTTATCTTATGAAAGACTCCACCTTCAGAACAAAAAGCATGCATTGTTAAAGTGTTATAAATACTTGGTGTTGTTTTGTTTTCACTGTTAATAAATTTTGAGTTGGCCCTGGGCTCTAGAGTTCAGATACTGGCTCAAAATCCCGCACTGCTTAAGGTTGCAGGTTCATGGGAATTACTTTTTTTTAAAAAAACTTTTCTATTAAAGTATAATTGACATACAATATTATAGTAGTTCCAGGTGTACAACATAGTGATTCAACATTTAATACCATACAATGTGATCACTACGGTAAGTTTAATAACCATCTAACACTATACAAAGTTATTACAATATTGTTGACTATTTTCCCTATGCTGTGCTTTACAGCCCCGTGACTTATTTATTTTATAACTGGAAGTTTGTATCTCTTATTCCCCATCAGCTTTTTTGCCCATCTTCCCATCCTTATCCTCTGGCAACCATCAGTTTGTTCTCTGTACCAATGAATCTTTTTCCATTTTGTTTTGTTTGCTCATTTTGTTGTTGTTGTAGTTTTAGATTCCACATATAAGTGAAATCATACAGTATTTGTCTTTCTCTGTCTGACTTATTTCACTTAGCGTAATACCCCCTAGGTCCACCAGTGTTGTTGCAAGTGCAAAATTTCCTTCTTTTTTTTGGCTGAGTAATATTCCATTAATATATACATCTTTTCATCTATTAGTGGACACCTAGGTTGCTTCCATATCTTGGCTATTGTAAATAATGCTGCAATGCTTCAATGAACATAGGGGTGCACATATCTTTTCGAACTAGTGTTTGTTTTCTTCAGATAAAAACCCAGAAGTAGAATTGCTGGGTAATATGGCAGCTCTATTTATAATATTTTTGAGGAACCTCCATCCTGTTTTCCATAGTGGCTGCACCTTAGGAGTTACTTAACATATTCACCTCATACATAAAATCAGAATCATGCTAGTCACTTCTGGGAGCTGACTGCTATTAATTGAGTTAAGGCATGTCACTTGTATAAATTGAGTTAAGTGCCTGGAATCTAGAAGGTACTCAGCAATGCGAATTCCCTTCTTATGATCTCCATGAATTCATTAAGGCAGCATTTCCCAAAGTATGCTTGCTCAACGCCAGATTTTAATAGTTATTATGTAAAGAAAGAGTTCTGTGGTTAAATGCATTTGGGCAAAACTGGGTTTTATAAAGAGTAAACAGGTTATAGATTTTCTTTGTGTGTTTGTTTCCTCTATTAACTGCGGGACATCTAGGAAACTCTTATGTGGATCTTTAGTGCAGCTTTTCCCAGTCTTGTTTGAATATGGAGTCCTTTTTAGCACAGACACTAGCAATCTGCTGGGCACATTTAAAGCAATACTGAGTGACACTCCGTCAGAGAAATCAATCCCTGAACCACGACTGCTTTTCTTGTACCATCCCACAGTTTTATGATGAGGCTCAGTTCTCCTATTTTTTAAAAAGAACTTTTCATTTCTTTTTTTAATGTTAATATACTTGAAGGAAAAAGACAATGGGTTACTATAAACAACAGATATGTTTCTCCTATTATTAAAACAGAGTCCAGAATGTGATATATTTACACATTTTCATAGAGTTCCAGAAATTTTTGAAAGATGGAATAGCCTGAAAGGCTATTCAGCCTCATTCATCCCTGCCAGGGTGGAGATACTTTCACTGAAATGTTTTCTGACCCTTTTGGGCTAATCATTTTGTACAGCCAATGCTAAGAAATGGAGTTTGCTTTCACCACCGAATCTGCAAATGGAGTGAGGCCTTTTCTTGTCTCTAACATGAAAGATATGAAGACTCCACCAATAGGGGAAGGTTCTAACTACTTTCATCCTCTTGCAAATGAGCAGGAGAGAAGAAAATGTAGCCTCAGTGAAGGAGGGAGACGTCAAGGAGACGGCCTGTTGCCTGTGTGTGCGTGCGAGCTGTGCCTGGTGTTGAATGGCCAGGGCTTGGTTTAATGCTCCACTGTCATTAAAATTCTTAATCATTTTTCAACAAATGGTTTTACATTTTATTTTGCACTGAACCCCTCAAATTATGTAGCTGGTCTTGTGGGGAGACACTGAAAAGAAAGTGTGACCCTTTCAGGGTTTGACCCAGTGTGTGACGGCTAGGATTTAGTGCTGTTTGAAGTCATATTTGACCAGAGCTCTTGACCCAAATGTTACAGACAGAAAAAATAAATTGATTATGCTAAACTGTATGGCAGCCAAAGAACAAATTGAAGTGATAAATACATATTTTGTGAGGGAGCCTTTCAGAACTAATAAAATATTTGATTCATTATCCCTCCTCTGAAACCCTGAGTAACTTACTGAACCTGGAAGAGCAGCCTGGGGGTTATTATGCTCTTTATACAAACCCTCAATTTGCTCATCCGTCAACTTCCCTTATGAAGAGTTGCCATGGTGAAGTCTGTCACTCCTGTCAATCACGTCTACACACCACTCATTTAGGGAGTAAGTAGTTGAAATTCACCATAAAAGGAAATACAAAAGAACAAGCATTTTTGGCAACTTGAATGAATTAGGATGAAAGTGTTCAAAGCATCTCAAGGTCAAAATAATAATTCCACTACTTTTACTCACTAAGAGTATTTTTGGGCACTACATATGCATAGTTTAAAACCTTATAGTTGCCGCTGTGGCAGAGGAAAACTGCAGAACAAGAAAAGTATTTATGGAATTTGATTTTTTAAACTGGAGTTTATAGCATGGAGCAAAGAGAAGATGATGTATTTCCCAGTCAGTTTCTGAAGAGAAGTAAATAAAAGGGAAGAGCTTCCATATTCAACAAAGTTGGAAGACTCTGTGGCAGAAAGAAGTTGGAAGAAACTGAAATGTTTCTTACAGGGAGGTATGAAGAAAGTCAAGAGAATGTCTTGTTATAGTAGTCAAAATAGGAGGACTTCACAGATGGTGAGGTCAGTGGTGAGAAATGCACCACCACCCAAGAACGGGGGGCAGGCCACATATGGAGCTGGTGGCTCATTCTTGCTTCTCTGCTTAATTTCCCTTCTGTCTGAGAGGCAATCTCTCTTAATCAATCAATCCTACTGGGTCTTGATGGCTTTTATGATCAAAGACTTTTAAAAATTAGGCTTTTAGGGAAATGCAAATCAAAACCACAATGACATATCATCTCACACCTGTTAGAATGCCTATCATCAACAAGACAAATAATAACAAGTGTTGGAGAGGCTGTGGAGAAAAAGGAACCCTCATACACTGTTGGTGGGAATATAAATTGGTACAGCCACTATGCAAAACAGTATGGAGGTTCCTAAAAAAATTAAAAATAGAATTACTATAGGACCCAGCAATCCCTCTCCTGGGTATTTACCCCCCAAAAATCTGAAAACATTTATCAGTAAAGATACACAGAGGGTGCCAAAACTTCTGCAATTACAAGAGGTGCTCAAACTGGTTATCGTCAGCATCTAGACACTTCTGATTACGGCAAACTACTGCCAAAGAAATGTTGACCAATGTGTCCACTTGTATACATTTTTCGGCACCCCCGGTATGTATTCTGATGTTGATTGCAGCATTACTTACAGTGGCCAAGGGCCAAGACATGGAAACAACCAAAGTGTCCTTTGATAGATGATTGGATAAAGATATGGTGTATGTACACAATAGAATACTATTCTGCCATAAGAAAAGATGAAATACTACCATTTGCAACAACATGGATGGATCTTGAGATTATTATGCTAAGTGAAGTAACTCAGACAGAAAAAATTGAGAACCATATGACTTTACTTGTATGTGGGATATAAAACTGAAGGCAATAAAGGAACAAGACAAACAAATAAAGAAACAAAAACTCATAGACACAGAAAACAGTTTAGTGGTTACCAGAGGGTGGAGGGAAGGGGGAATGGTAGAAGAGGGTAAAGGGGATCAAATATATGGTGATGGAAGGAGAACTGATTTTGGGTGGTGAACACATAATGCAATATATAGATGATGTATTACAGAATTGTACACTTGAAACCTATGTAGTTTTGTTCACCATTGTCACACCAATAAATTTTAATTAAAAAAAACACGCCCCCCTCAAGAAAAATTAGGCTTTGGGTAGTGAGCACTTGAAGAAATATACAGATTATATAGTATTATAAAATTGTACACTTGAAACATACTTAATGTTATTAACCATTGTTGTCCTAATAAATTTAATTTTAAAAAATTAATGGCTTTTTAATAATTATTAATAGCTACTTTGAAAATTCCTTCAGATCTGTAACTTTGAAGAGAAAATTTCTTAAGGAAGCTTTTAGCTGGAAAAGCCAAGAAATACAATTTTAATTAGTTTCATTATAAGACCCTAGAATTTAAAAAGTTACTAAGCCATCAGTGGATTTTCTTTTTCCTTTTTAGATATTTGATAGCCAAAAACTTATTTTCTATCCACTGTTGTTCATATTTTGCCTCCTAAATATGTCATATATGATTACTTTATCATCAAGTATATTGTTTTCTATTTAATCTAATTTAATTTCCTATTCTTATTCTTAAATATATGTTCCATTTGTAGACATTATTCTTTAAAAACTGTTTTTGGCCATCTCTTCCAGTTGTGGGTCTTCCATTCGGTTAACATGCTGGGTTTCCCGTAAGGCTCTATGACATGAGCCTGCACACCTTTGCTGCTTTTTATATGTTACCCTCTACTCTGTAGCTGATGTTCTGAAGGAATAAGAATAGCCCTTTCTGGTCTGGTTGAGCTGGAAGGTTTTCATGTGTGGCTTGTAGCCATGCCCAAGGGCTATTTTGACTTTGGCTAATGGCCCAAGGTGTATTTTGCTGGTCTCTCTTTGCGTGGGCACCCTCCTCCTATTTAATTACATAGCAGAGAGGAGGCGGGGAGTAGACTGCTCTGGAGCGCAGTACACAGATGCTGAGAGCTAATGAATCATTTCGGCAACACCACCTTTTCTTCTTCACTCAGAATTGGTTTTCAGCATGTGATTCTAAGACAGATTTGATTCCTGCTTTGCTTTTGTCCTATAATAGAACTGCAGATACTTGCTTTTTAAAAATCTTTTCCAGTTGCCTATCTTTTTCACATAATACAATCTAAGAAGTCACAGTTTACTAAAACTACGTAAAATAATTGTGCTCTGAAGAAAAAATTCAATTTCTATTAGAGTATAACCATCAGGCCATCAGATTCTGAGAGTCTCATTTAAACCTCTCAAGGATTTGTGAGTCAGATGTGCTAAGAGATAATTTGACAGAACCGCCATATTTTGGTGTTAATATAGTTATAATTAATATTGAGTTTTCTTATGATTAGTATTTCTGTGGTATCTCTTTTTCTAGCTAGTTGCATATAACCTATCTGAGTCTTTATATTTAAAATGAGTTTCTAGACAGCTTAGAGTTGGTAGCAATCTGAAGTTGTCCGTTTTATTTAATGTAATTTTACATTTTTTATGATTTGATACTACCAACTAAATATTTGTTTTCTATTTGCCCTATCGATTCTTTGTTGCTTTTCCCCCTCTTTTTCTAACTTCTTTTGGATTAATTATCTTCTCTATTGTCTTATTTAGTTACATCTCTTTATATTATGTTTTAGTATGTTTGTGCTTTTCTTTAAATCCTTGAACAAATTTATAATAGCTTTTTTAAAGTTCTTGTTTACTAGTCCAGGATATATTTCTAGTAATTGATTTTTCTGCTGGATATGGATCATATGTCCCTGCTTCTTCAAATAGTTTGTTGGATACTGGATACGGTGAATTATTCCTTTATAGAGTGTTGAGTATTCTATTGTCAGAATCAACTTGGATCAACTTGATCTTTTTGAGGCTTATATCATAGGATATTGGGGTAGTTATCCTGGAGAAGATTAGAAATGTGAGAATGTGATGTTTTTAACCTTATAGAGAGATAAAGGATAAGTATTTAACAACTAATTATAATCCACCTAAAATGTGCTATTTCCATATGTTGTCAGGATTGTTAATCTCTAAAAATATCTGAGGATGCTAGAATCAACATTTAAAATGGATGAAACGCAATTGAACTAATAATCAAATAAAAGTACAGTTAGCTATAGAGAATATTCTGTACTGAACTTTTTTCAATATCCTGAATTTAATCAGATAAAATTCTCATTGAGTATCATTCTATTAAAACCTTTGGAATGGAAGAGTTCTCTTTCAATTTGAATTTTGTATATCACTTTAATGATGGAACACAATGTCCTTTGTCCTTAGCTTAGTTATTTTTCCGAGGCCTTTTAGGTACAACATTTTAAGTACAAATAAAAATAAATAATCATAAGAAATTCATTTCGAAAGGAAAGACTGCAAGTGAAAACTACTCTAGTTCAGATTAATGGGAGTTAGTCGAATGAATTAGTGAAAATAGAAATAATTAGTTCATTTTAATTTTACCACTTTCAATTACAGAAACTAATTAGGAAGTGTTATCCACCTTTATATTATTTCTCCATGTGACAATTTGGTCACATTTTAAACTTTGTAGAATTTTTCTGTACCATTGGCATCATCAGGGGCCCCATGAATAGAACATAGCACTTTTCCAAGATCTTAAACCAGACTCTTGACCATGATTTGTGAACCTCTGCAATCTGTGCCCTAGACTTCCAGGAACACTCGACTATGAAGCTCATGAGATCAAGAAAGGGGCTTGGGCTCGAGGTAGAGAACTGAGACACTGGAGGTAAATGAAGCTAAAAGAGTGGGTGAAATTTTCCGGGGAGAAGTTAAAATAAATAAAAAAATAAAAAAGAGGCAGGAAACCTTGGATGTAAGCCTAGAAAGTATCAGAGTTTAAGGTGACAAGAGAATAATAGGATTCCACAAAGGAGATTAAGGAGAAAGAGTCCGAAAGGCAGGAAAAAGTGGGGATCCCAGAAATCAAGGTAAGGAGAAATTTAAAAAAAAATTAAAACAAATTTATATATCTGCTGAGATAGTGGTCATGGCACTTCTGGACAAATACATTGTGAAGAGAGGGTGATTTTTAAAGTTTTTACTTAGGGTAGTAATTGGGATCCAGGCATATTGATTGATGTTTGCAAAATGTCTAAAACTTGTTTACTTTTGGATATATATATGCTATAAATAGTAAAAAAGCAATGAAAGTTCTCATATTTCTTCCAGGTAATTTACTGGAAAATATGTGAAGGTTTTCTCAAAAGGTCAGCAGCTTATTAGCCTCATAATAAAAAAAACCAGACTGCATTTATTAATATATTGTTTCCTTCAAGCATGTTGACAAAGTCTCAGAAATAATATATTCCTCCACAAAATGCATATCTACCGCTTCTTACTCTGCC
Source organism: Rhinolophus sinicus (assembly GCF_036562045.2). Lineage (NCBI taxonomy): Eukaryota > Metazoa > Chordata > Mammalia > Chiroptera > Rhinolophidae > Rhinolophus > Rhinolophus sinicus. Next base: position 68,720,950 of record NC_133754.1, read on the forward strand.
TATTAAAAACCGCAGTCGTACATGTCAAGAAAGTTCTGCTTTCCATCAGTAGAAGACAGCATTTGCTAGAGTTCAAATAAATGAAAAGTCAGTTCCTGGTGGTATGAGAAGGAAAACAGAGTCAGTTCTCCTTTCTTCCTGCTCTGATTTCCATCAGTCATTCAACAAATGTTTAAGAATGTCCCTTGGTGACAGTCACTGAGCTAGAGTTTGGGACATACAAATGGATAGTGAGATATGACTTTCAAGAAGAAGAGACAGATGAAGAGGGAGCACCTGTATTTACGGAAGACCCGGGGTGCGCCAAGCACTCTGCCTGGTCCTTACCACACCATATCACCAGGGCAGATCCAGGATTGTGCAGGTCTAAAACATACCATTCGGGGTCTTCTTTAACAAAAAGAGTACAAATTACAAAAACAAAATTAGATACAGGACCTTGGAAGAGGCCTGTACAGATCACATTCCTTTTTTACCTTATAGACCTATTCAAAAACATCTCTTTCACACTTGAGTAAAAGCCAAACTTTTTACCATGGCTTTGAAGGTTCTAAATCATTTGTCCCCTTGGAGAAGTCACTTTTGAAGCCCCATATTAAACAAAAGAGTATATGCTTCCCTATTTGAAGTGTCAACCAAATTGATGTTCGAATGACAGAGACGGGGAAGAAATTACTAGATAAATAGTTCCCAAAATTCGGTTTTTAAAAGATGATTGGGAGTACACTTTTACCGAAGGAAAGCCCTGGCCCAACACCAGTCACAATGAATCAGTCTTTGTGGATGTGGCCCATGGATATGCATTTTAGCAAAGGGCACCCTCAGAAAGTCTGATAAAGTTTAAGACCACTGTTCTAAATCTAGACACAGGATTCAAATTTGAAAACCATTAACAGAAGAACTTTGGTTTATATTAATTATAAATCAAAAGATGAAATAGTAGACAGTTCTCAACCCTGGGCTGCTCATAGAAATGACTGGGCTCCAAACGCCTTCCTACTTCACTCCCAGATTCAGATGTAATTAATCTGAGTGACCTCTGGATGTTATGTGCCCCAGATAATGTACAGCATATTTCAAAGACCTACTATAGATATTGCCTAACATAAGACCAGGATCCTCAGTAATACCTTGCGTATTCTACTGCAACATCCCACTTTCTCTCAAACAGAAATTTGAACCAGCAATGGCATTTGTTTTACAACTATTATTCTAGGATCTCTCAATAACAAAGCTTATACACTTTTTGAGAGACACATAGTGGCCACTGGAAAAGGGGTAGGTAGGGAAACACCCTGCCAGAAACAGGTGGTGAAAAAGACTTAAGACAGTACCGTCAGCCTTCCATAACCACGGGTTTGCTATCAACCAACCATGGATCAAAAACACTAAAAAAAAAACACACAAAAAAAATCCAGAAAGTTCATCCCTAAACAATATGGTGTAACAACTCTTTACATAGCATTTCCATTGTATTAGGTATTATAAGTAATCTAGAGATTGTTTAAAGTATATAGGAGGGTGTGTACAAGTTATATGCAAATATTACATCATTTTATATAAGGGAGTTGAACATCCTTGAATGTTGATATCTGCAGGGATCCTAGAACCAATCCCCTGCAGACACTGAGGAATGACTGTATTTCAATTAAGGAGGACGAGCCCTGCTTTGTGCCAGCAATTAGACTTCATTCATTTATTCTTACCGTCTTTGTCACATTCACTCAAGCTCATTTCATCACTAAAGCCAGCCTCATGTGCAAGTGGAATATTTTCTTTTATTGACAATGTCAAGTTCCACCTACCCCAAGACAGATGGCAAGCTGGTTGTAAAGAACAGTGAAAATATTAGAACAAATATTATGAAAATTTAACATTTGAGAGTTTGATGAATCCCACATAGACCTCAGCACCAACAACCATCCATTCAAAGACAAGTCTTTTTTCTATTCACATAGCCGCACCCCCTTCACCTTAAAGCAGATATAAACATAGAAAAACAACTAAAAATCACCTGATATTTCAGAAAAATCAGTATCATGAAAGAACAGCACTAAACTTAGAAGAGTTGACAAGCATGGAATCAAAGCGAGTAAAGGAAATAGAACAATGAACAAATTCAGAGGCTTTCAAGAAAATGTTAACCACAAGGCAAGAGCATTGCTTTGGCAAAGAAAAAGTTCAAAATAATGCAAAAGATTTTTTAAAACAGAGAACGCTTTGAAGTTTTAATTGAATAGATGACTTTTAACTTAACCTACAAACAGGTAAAGATGCCTTTCCTCATATCTCCTATAATATCCTTAGAGATCTCGTGAATCCAAACTGTCAGGAGTTGCACATCAAAACAAGAATAAGCCTAGATTAAAGAAGAACCTAACCGTTTCTACTCACGCTGAGTATCTGAATCTTGACTGTAATTATCTGTTGAAACATCAAAGGTATTTGCTGGTAACAATGTCAACAGCATTGGGATTTTAATTTGAGACTCTTAGGAAACAACACCAGAAGCTGGGGAGATAGAAAATACAGTTAGTAAAGATACATTTTGGACAAAGTCATTATAACAAGACTGAAGTTTCCACGTTAGCCTACAGGCCTTCACACAGGGAAGTGATCAGAGACCTTAGGTACCATTGTTTCTAACAGCTTAGATCTAGGCACTACCAGACCATAAAATCTGTGCTTTTCCAATACCCAGTGAAGAAAGGCCTATCACAACTGTAATTTCTTTGAAAACGTCTTTTTTCTTTGACTGGATCCCTATGTGTTTTAAGATAATACGCATACATTGTCTCCCTCTTCCATTCTTTTCCTCTCTCCTTCCACTGATGGAGAGACTCAAACTTTTAAAAATCCTAAATTCTTTCCTACTTAATAAAAATGTCTTCCAAATTTAAACTTACTGAGAAATAATCTTCAAGTAGGAAATGTGTCTGGGACAATGTGAAAAAGAAATAAGCATAACCCTTCGTGGAAGGAAGAATTCAAAAGAAAAATATCTTGGCAGGCTTGATGAGTCTAACGCATTATGGTAGCAGAAATGAAGAGGTTTTTTTTGTTGGATGAATAACACATAATTTCTTCAGCTCAGATTGTTCTGTCTGTATTTCTTCATTTTTCTTTTGTAAATAGTCATAACTCGGTTGTCAGAATTGCTCTGCTGAGGATGTTGTTCAACAATCGGTTGTAAACTTTCTGGAAAAAAGTCAAGCAGGAAAATACATAGTGGAGATCTGGTCCTGAGTAAGAGCCACTTACCTAGAGTTCATTTCCCCTCCATCCTAATAATTGAACTAACAGCCCTAGGGGTATCTAATTGTTTGAAATATGGCATTAGTAGGCTCCTTGCTATTTGCTCTTCAGTCTTGCTCCAAGTAGAACTGAATGAGATGTGCTTAAGAACAGGAAGGAACCATCAAAACAGAATGGATAACTCAAAACCCAATCTTTATTAAGATTTTAAAGCTAAACCAAAGATGACAGAATTCTCTGTACTTTTGCCACAAACTCAGGCTTCTGGAGCTTTCCTATGAATTCAAAATATTTCTCTGATCTGAGATCTTGCAAGTGTCTACCCTAAGCGGTCTCTTCTGTACTTTGTTATTGGTGAGTAATCTATTGAGAGTGAGCCCCAGGGCAGACATGGATTCTGCAGGACTGAGACCAAAGGCGTTGGCCAGATTACTGTCTTCTACCTTCACCAGTGGCACCAATAATAAGACATCTACAAACCATTTTTGGAAAACAGAACAGTAAACAAGGAAGAACAGACATGGAGAAGCGAAGAAACTACTAATCTTTCAAGAGCTGTTTTATGGCTCTATAAAGCCTTTCTAAAGCCCTCCCCACCCCCAGTGGAACTGACCTTTTTTATTCGAGGCCCAATGGTCCCCAAACCCTCAGATATCAAGGCATATGTAACCCTTTGTTGTATTTATTATTCATGCATGAATAAAAATTTCATAAATTAAAGCATTAAAAATGAACAAACACACAAAGAAAAATAAAGACACTTAGTATTCTTGCACTAAGGTTTTTTTCCAAAAGAATCATAGAAAATTGGAAAAGGACCACCCTCAAAAAGCACAGGGTTGTAGCATTATGAATTATCTTAGTTTCAACATTGAGGGAAGAGTTCTCTGTGAAGTTCTTAAATAGTTTCAACTATTTCAGTGCTTTGCTCTGACTTGTTTGGCCCATAAACCCTTAGTGTGTCTCCTTCTTTATCTCTAGTTGGAACTTTGCCGAAGAGACAAATGTTTTACATATAATTAGAATAAACTCCTATTTATACAGAGAATCCATATAGAAAAATTACTCTGAATTTTGGGATAGCATGAATAAAGGCATGTTATTACCCAAGACCTTGGTGTTTATCACCTTTTCAGAGACTTGAAAATTAGAAAAGTTATATTCAACGTAGTAAATGTTAATTGTGTCTTAATATGCCTAATTACTTGAAATCTGTTATCTATCTATAAAATTGCACGCTAATATGATTAATTAGAACATGAAAATATGAGTATATTTCTTTCTTGGGAATAATGACTCTTCATGAATTTTCGATTTTAAGAAATAGGTGTATAATTAACCATTAAAGACAAATTCAACAATAGGTCAGTCATTATAGACCATCTGTTATGTTGTGAACTATTGAATTAGAGCAAGTTTCAGAAGTCATAAATATCTCAGTTGTGTTCTTCTCTTAGGACTAGTTTTGTGTGTGTGTATGTGTGTGTGTCAAGTAGGTCAAGGGGAGAGATGAGTGTTCCTAACTGTGCACAGAAGGGGAGGGGGGGCCGAGTTTTGGTCCAATGCTTTCAAGTGAATAGTTTTTCTCATCTCATACTCTTTTCAGAACATTTTTCTTATTGTTGAATCCTTGAAACACAGTGAAGCATACTAGTTAATATTTATTTACTTAATATATACTTATGAGTATATACTGATGGTCCCTGATTTATGATGGTTCGACTTACAATTTTTTGACTTTATAGTGCAAAGCAATATGCTGTATTCAGTAGAAATCTTATTTCACATTTTGAATATTGCTCTTTTCTTGGGCTGGTCATATGTAATAGGATAGTCTTTCATGATGCTAGGCAGTGGCAGCAAGCCGTAGCTCCCGGTCAACCATGCGATCATGCAGGTAAACAAGTGATACTCTACAGTGTATTCATTGTGTTAGACGATTTTGCCCAACTGTAGGCTAATGTAAGTGTTCTGAGCGCCCTTAAGGTAAACTAGGTTAAGCTATGATGTTTGGTAGGTTAGGTGTATTAAATGCATTTGTGTATTAAATGCATTTTTTACTTATGATAATTTCACCTTAGGGTGGGTTTATTGGGCCATAATCCCATTGTAAATTGAGGAGCCTCTGTATATTTATTTCCTATATAATATTTGTGAGTAACTGCTCCTATAAAGTTAAAACTCTTTGCCTATTTGGTTTAAAATGGAATCTTCCCATGATGGTATTTTGGTGTTGTTTGGGGGGAATATATCTATTCATCTATAGGATGTTCTATAACAACATACTATTGCATGGCTCTCAAAGGGGGACTCTAAATGTGTATTTAGATTTGAGGGTTCTATGGGAAATGTTAACATTTTTATTTTTATTTTATTACAGTTTTTCTCTTGAGGAGGCAAATATTTCTCTCAAAGGACACAGAATGCACTAACCACAAGAGAAAAGATTTATCAATCTGAATTTCATTAAAGTCAAATACTTTTTTTTAACAAAAAAAGACACCATTAAAAGAGTAAAAAAGTATGCAAAAGAGTAGGAGAAGATAGTTGCAATACATATATCTGTCAAAGGACTTACGTTTAGAATAGAAACCCTATAGTTCAATAAGGGCAACCTAACTTATAAAAAATGGGCCAAATATTTAAATATGCATTTCACAAGAGAATATCCAAATGGTCAATAAGCATATGTAAAGGTTCTCAGCATGGTCATCAGTGAAATAAAAATTAAAACCACAATGAGATATAATGCACTCTTCAGAATGGCTAAAATCTAAAACGCTGAGAATACCCAGTCTCTCACACCCTGCTGGTATGAGTTTAAATTTTTGCACCATGAAAACTTACTTAGCAGTATCCACTGAAGTTCCACATATGCCTACCTATGACCCAGCGATTCCACTTCTATATACCCTATAGAAATGAGTGTATATGTAAAGACATCTATAAGACTTATCCATAACAGCTTCAAACTGGAAGTATGTCACCCACAGAAACAGATAAATAAGTTTGGGTAAATTTATAAATAGAATATAACAGCATATCAGTGAAAAAGAACAAACTACATCTGACATGGTTCAGTCTTATAGACATAATGTTGAGCAAAAGCAGCCAGACCCAAAAGAGTATGTCCTGTATGATTTCATTTACACAATGTTCAAGAACAGGCAAAACGAATCGACAGTGATAGAATCAGAACAGTTGTCACCTTTGCTGGATTGGGTATTAATTGAGAGAGGGTATAAGGGAAACTTCGAAGGTTCTGGAAATATTTTATATCTTAATCTGAACGGTAGTTACATGAATACATATATATATATGTGTGTGTGTGTGTGTATATATATATATATATGTAATTGAATGATAGATACACTTTAGATTTGTGCAGAAATATTTGTTATAACTCAATAAAATATTTTTTTAAGTAAGGATAGAAAATAAAAGCAGAGTAGGGTCTGTCAAGTTTGAGAAACTATGCTATAACAAATATACTATATTTATGCATAAGAGAAGAAAAACAATAATTGAAGAGAAAATTATCTTTAAAAAACTATAAGTGCATACTCTTAAATAATAAATTAAAACAGAAAAGCAACTGGCATTATAAATATTCACTGTTAAACTATACTTGTATTAACATATTAAAATAACATTTAGAATTCTCTTACAATAATAAATGCAGTTAGTTTTATTTGCATAACTTCACTTTAGTAAGGAGCTCACTTCTACCATGCCATTCTAAAATAAATCTGGCTTTCTTCTCTGCATCATTTTCACTTCATTAATTAACATCTAATTTAGAAGCACCTCAACAGTTGAAGTATTTTTGCAAATACTAAGTAAGGACATATTTAAACATCTTGGCAATACAAATGGTCCTTTCCCGTTTGATTTAATTTCAACATCTCTTCCCCTGTGAAGCCTTTCTGACCTGCTTAATCATAGTCATCACACCATTCTTCATGTTCCTGTAACATTTTGTTCTAACCTCTATCATAATAACACCTGTCTCTTTATAAATAATATTTGCTAAACTGTGAGTTCTTTGAGGACAAAGAATAAGCCTTATGAATCTCTTAATGCAGTTTGCCTTGTGCACTGTGGGCATTCAATAAATATCCATTGAGTGACTGAATGCATGAATAGACAATTCTTTCTAGAAACTCTGTCTGAGAGATTTGGGATGCATTTAACAAGTTGGAAAATAAAGAACGCACAACTCAGCCACTGGTTTCCTGAATTCCCCAAATTTGATCACACTGTCCCTTCTGCCTGGAATGCCTTTATCCTACACATCAGTCCCCAGAGACCTTCTCTTGAATAACTTCTCTTCATTCTTCATGATCCAGCTCAGGAGGTGAGAGCCTCCAATCACCCACCACAGACAGGATTAGGTGTCACTGGTGCGTGCTTCCAGGAAGGCACAAGTGGCTCTCCAACCCAGCTCTTAACACACTGAATAGCTTTCTGCTTTATACATATATTAGTTCCCTCTTTGCGCTCAGCCGGACCTCAAAACTCCAGGCCAGGTTTGAGGTCCAGCAAAAGTGTAAAAGATATTCAGAATAAAGGTACAATTGAGTAATCATTATCAGCGGGATGCATCTGAAGTGACAATCCCCCCACTGCGGGTAACAAGTCCTGCAGACTGGAGAACTCAGAGCCACAGGCTCAGACTCTCCTCTTTCCATGGGAAGGGCCATGCCCGCACTCAATGGGCTACCTTGTACCAGACAAGGCACTTTACTGCCACTGCCTCCTCAGTCCTCCTCAGGCTTTTGTGGGACCTGAAGGTGAGGCATTGAGCTCACTCTATCACTGGCCACTACAGGGGCAGCGCTCCTTAGTTCAGACTCATTTTACATAGGATCTTCCCATCCATGCCCCCAGGGAGGAGGAGCACATTCTCTTTACCTTCGGACCTTACATGACATTGCTGTGGCTGCCCTTTGTTCCTGTTGCACCAGTAAAGGACTCGGGCCTCTTTCCAAAGCCATGTTCATGACTGACCAGCTCCACTATCTGATCATGGCAGCACTTCGGCTGTAATGAAAGCTTCCCGCTAGCCTATTAGTATGTCCTACATTACAGTGCAGTGAACAACGTCCACCTATTCTGCATTAGCTGCCTGCAACATGCCCAGGTTGGTGCTGGTCCTTGAAGACGGAGGCCACCACTGCTGGGATTCTGCTTCCTACAAATCTTTCAAGGAATGAATGGGGGGAGACTTCTGGGATTTCAGAGAATGGCTGTGACAGCATGGCAGCTGGGACAATGCTCACGAAGGGGTCAGGGTCACTGCCAGCACCAGCCCTTAAGCTTAGGCCACTGTTCCCAACTATTGAACCATGTTCTCCTTTATCCAAACCTTCTCCAAATCCACCTGTGTTTTGGTTCTATTTGGTAAGGCCAAGAGAGGTGCTTGGTTGTGGCAATAGGTCTTCTACCTCAATCCCCTCCCAAAGTGCCACGGGCACTCGGGGCACAGAGTCTAGCTGCTCTGGGCTGGTGTGCTATGGGCTAGAAGCAGGCTGTCATGGTGGCCAGCAGAGCTGACCTTTATCTCATTCTCCTCACTCCCTGCTAAAGCACAAGTTACTCCTGCCAACTTTATTGACTCGAAATGAAACTAGGCAATAAATGGCTGGCATGAGATCAAAGATGGGAAAGAATGACAATTACAATTTAAGTTGTTTTCACTTTTGTTTTCCTCCAAGCCAGTAACGGGCCTGTGTAACAGATGTAGATATAAGCAATCAGGTAAGTGGCCTCACTTCCCTCTGCCTCAGCCAGTCCTCACAGAGGTGCCCCAGTAGGAGTCTTGGGTGGGAAAAGGAAATGATAATCAGTCATGAGCTTGGTAGGAAATTCATGAATTTGCCTTTTGAATATTAGCCTGGCACTCCAGACTCTACCTTCTAGCACATAATTCTGTGTTCTGCTTGGCCCTAGCCAGCCACATCCCTCCATTCTTTGAGCTCCTTGAAGGAGCGAGAGCCATGTCTCGTATCTCCATATTCCCAGTGCTTACCACTGTACCAGGCCGAGAGGAGGCACCAGGAAATGTTTCTTGATCAAATGAGTTGACCGATTGCTCTCAGTTCCTCACCCTAGGGTGGATGAGTATCTCCGGAGAAGGTGATAAAAAAACCAAAACGCTTCATCAGAGGGTCATTGGGGATGGGGCAGAGGGGGCCGGGTTTCTCCTTTGCTCCAACATCCTGAGGTCTCAATTATGTAGCGATGGAAGCCTGAGCTTTCCCACTTGCTCTTGTGTCTGAAGTGATCATGATGGAGACCCTGCCTGTGCCCAGGAGCTCAGAGAAGCCACTCCTATCTACAGGAGGGGAGGAAGCAAGGCCTTGCCGGGTGGCTGTTCCAGGGCTCTGGCTCCTTCGATCTTGTAGGCTTTTATGCTGCATCACAAAAGCTTCTCTGAACAGTGGTTAGGCTGGCAAGTGGGGCACAGGGCCTTGGGGGGTAGCTCAGTTCTTAGGTATGAAGTAGGTTCTGGCGATAGAAGTAACAGGAGGCTACCTGCCCCCAACTAGTAGGCAAGAGAAAGCTATTTTCTATCTTTTTTCCTCTCTAGCTAACCTGACAGTGGGATCCATCTGTGACCTGTGAGTCAGAGAATCGGGCTCATTATTTCTGCTCTATAAAAACTCCTTTTGAATCCTGGTTATTTTAGTCATGCTTTTGTACAGTGGAACATAAAATGTCTAAAGGGAACTAAACCCACGCTAATTTTAAATGCTAAGTGGACGCACTTGATGTACAAAAAGGAGCATATCTCTGGGCTCCAAGGTACAATGAGCAGTTCAACATCGAGGTAGAGGATCAGTAATAATAATAATAACTAATGTGTCAATTTAATTAGCATAATTAGCAAACTCACCATCTCCTAGGCAGCACTCATATTAGACCACAAACAAGAATAAATAAATCGCAACCTAACATCCAACCAACCAAAAAAAAAAAAAAAAAGAAACGATCAAAACATAAGTTTAACAGATCTTTTAGAGCTAATGTACCGTAGCTCAATAACATAGTTACAAAATGAAGCTATTTGAAAAATGAGATCTCTGCCTATAAAAACATAATTCTAATATTATGGTCAACGTTGTAATGGTTGCAAATGCAACTAATCTTAGGGAAAGTAAAGACAGAGTTATCAAATGCAAGTCAACATACTTTCCTTATTCTCCTTAAAATTACTATCTGCAGTCTCTTAGTGCTATGAATGCTGAATTTTTGCTCTGGTTGATGATGTCCTAGGCAGGCCTTACTCAGAGTACCTGACGCATAGATCTGATCACGTACAGTTCATTTACTCATTCCTTCCTCTCTCAGGAGGGCCCAGTGCACATGAGGCACTTGTGGACCAGTGTCTGGATTCTGCAGCTCGCTCTTCCACTGATCGTGACTCAGACTAGTTATATCACCTTTCTGAGCACAAATTCCTTCATTTGTAAAGCTACCAATTACCTGTAAAATTACAGAATGATATTAGAGCATTCTGTAAGTTTTACACTCTAGAATTACATCATTCCATTTTAAACAGAGGTAATACCATTTTTTTTTATAATAAGTTAGACACTAGAAAGACTCCATTTACTCTCTCTTGACACATGACAACTAACCAGATAGAGTTAGTTGTGTACTTGAGACTCTAATACCAACACTCAGTGACAAAAATTATTTTAAAGTAGAGAAACACTACTCAATTATCTACAAAAAGTGATAATGATAATCCTGTCTAAAGCATGTGGCACTTTTCATTAACATTAAAAAATATAATATGGCCGCTATGTAAGAAAAACCTATACTACCCCTCCTCTCTGTGTGTTTCCTTTACTCTCACACTATTACCACACTCACAACACCTCTGACACCAGATATATGGGAGTTTTTTCCCCTCAACAAGCAATTCTGTGCAACACCAGCTGATTGTCCTACAATTTAACTCAAACTTGACGCTATCGTCCGATCACACAGGTGAAGAGCTCAGTCCTGCAAGACTGTCCCCTCCTCTCACTTTGGACACTGATACCAAGTCCAGGTTGTCGCCTGTGCTTCAGACCAATCAGCTACAAATCTGAGATTCCCATGACCTTCTCCTTAGGTTCGACTAGTTTGCTAGAGGAGCTTGCAGAACTCAGGAAAACAGTTTACTTACTGTTTACCAGTTTATTGTAAAAGGATATGATAAAGGATACAGAGGGACATTCAGATGAAAGAGTTGCATAGGAAAGGTATGTGGGAAGGAGGTGTGGAGCTTCCATGCCCTCTCCAGGCACCACTCTCCCAGCACCTCCACGCGATCTCCAACCTGGAAGCTCCCAAACCCCATACTGCTGGGATTTTTACAGAGGCTTCATCACGTAGGGCATGATTAATCACTAACTCTATTCTAGTCCCTCTCCCCTCTGCAGAGGGTGGGTGTGGGGCTGAAAGTTCCAAGCTTCTAATCATGGCTTGGTCTTTCAGGAGACCTGTTTCCATCTAGGAGCCCACCAACAGTCGCCTCATTAGAACAAAAGATACTGCTCTCACCCGGGAAATTCCAAGGGACTTAAGAGCTCTGCAACAGGAACAGGGAGTCAAAGGTCTAGAACAAAAGATGCTCCTAGTGTTATCAACCCTTTGGAAATTATAAGAGTTTTAGGAGCTCTGTGCCAGCAACTGGGATATATATTGATATCTATATATCTACATATATGTATGTGTATATATATGTGTATATATATAATTATTATCTCACAGTAGCATTATAGAAGTATCAGCAAATCTCTAACAAAGTAATAATAACCCAGGTGATAGCTGTCAACTCATTTTAAATTAATTTTTCATGACCCCTACATTAATGACTAATTTTACTGCTTATGATATGCACAGTATTCTGTTCATTATAAAGTAATAAATATATCAAGTTGATTTATGAGATTATAAAAATAAATTGATTTCTGTGAGCTGGTTACTTATTGATGAATATCAGGTTCATCAATAAGCACGGGCTTGAGAAATCACTTCTGACATTATGAAAGCAATTCTCACTTTACCTTAATCTTCTTTAAGGTAATGATAAATATTACTTTAATAAATAATATATGGAATCACTTCTTGGCCTTTTGGCTAAGATCAAGTATAAATAATATATTGAAATCATATTTTGCCTTGCAGTGGCTAACCTCCTTTTCAGAGAAATTTAGCAAAGGTATGACAACACTCCATCTAGGAATAACCCCTGGGGAAATCTCCCCATTAGAGTTTCCTGTTCCTTCCAGGAATGACAGGCATTTCAGCAAGTCAGATGTCATGTCACCCTCCAGACAGAAATCTCAACTTGTTTTAAAACAAAAGGGCGCCTTATGGCTTCATGACTTCATGATCCACTTAATGCTCCCACTCACGGAACAGCCAATTCTAAATGACTCCCGCAGGGGCTGGTATCTCCCTCCTCCTTTAAAGCACCACGTAGGGGGTTGATCCATCCAGAGAACAGATTCAGAGTTAAGAATATAAGCGTGGGCACAGAGGCAAGCAAAAGTACAAACAGCAACACTTGTAGAGGGGTCTAGTCAGTGCGCAAGAGCAGGGGTGAAGGCAGTAGCGATGCACCAGCGACAGACCTGGGTCACGAGACCGTTGGTGGGAGGAGCCAGCGGTCAGGGCGGTTCTAGTCCGTTCTGCCTTGTGGCACCGCCCCTACTACACAGCTGTGCCCCAGCCAATGCCCAGGCCTGGAATCGGGTGCAGCCTCAGGTACGCGCACCATCTCCTGCCGCTTCCTGACCACGGACGCCCCCAAAGTGAGCGAGCTTCGGGGCCTCGGTGAAAATGTGTAAGCAGGAGCCAAGTGTTCTGCCTTCAAGGAACTGCTCTTCCTGAGGGAGTGGGTGGAGAGCATGGCGGGAGGGGGTATAAAATACCACCTGCTACTCAAAAAACAAAATCAGAAGAAAGTATCAGTGAAGTAAAAACAGTAAGAAGGCGGGGGAAAACCAAGGAACCATCAAGACCATAAAGACCAAGGAACCATCAAGTGAGAGGAAAGTGATCTAGAAATTGACGGTGAAGATGTGATTGAACCACCCAGGCACTGATGCCCCTCAAGAAATGGGAAATGAAAATGTAGAGGTAACTGAGGAGATGATGGATCAGGCAAATGATAAAAAAGTGGCTGCCATTGATCCCTAAATGATGGTGACCTACAGAGAGCCATTGCCTTGTTCACAGATGCCATCCAGCTGAATCCTCGCTGGCCATTGTGTCTGCCAAGAGAGCCAGCGAATTACAGAAGCCAAATGCTGCCATCAGAGCCTGTGACAGAGCTACTGAAATAAATCCTGATCAGCTCAGCCCTGCATGTGGTGAGGAAACGTACATAAACTTCTGGGCGGTTGGGGAAAAGCAGCCCATGATCTTGCCCTTGCATGTAAATTGCATTATGCTGAAGATGCTAATGCAGTGCTGAAAGAAGTTCAACCAAAGGCCCAGAAAATTGCAGAATATCGGAGAATGTATGAGTGGAAATATGAAGAGTAAGAGATTAAAGAAAGAATGGAAAGGGTCAGGAAGGCTGTGGAAGAACATGAGAGCTCCCAGAGGGAGGAAGAACCAGACAATCAGAAGCTCAGTATGGATGGCTCTTTTCCAGGTGGTTTTCCTGGGGGCATGCCTGGAATGGGAGGGGGCAGGCCTGGAATGGCAGGAATGCCTGGGCTCAATGAACTACTTAGTGATCCAGAGGTTCTTGCAGCTATTCAGGATCCAGAAGTCATGGTGGCCTTCCAGGATGTGGCCCAGAATCCAGCAAATACTACGAGTATGTCAAGATACCAGAACAACCCAAAGGTTATGAATCTCATCAGTAAATTGTCAGCCAATTTTGGAGGCCAAGCATAATGTCTTTCTGACAAATAAAGCCCTTGCTGAAGGGAAAGCAACTTACATCACCCAATGGATGTCATAGTAATATAAACCAGTGTACCTCTGACCTTCTCATGCGGAAAGTGGGGGTGCTTTGAAGAGAATCCTTTCCCATCTGCCACACACGCAACTGTACCATTTTACAGTTGTTTGCCATTGGGGTATTTGTTTTCCTACTTGGAACTACAAACTTAAAACATGTTTAAATCTTAAAAAAATATTTAAAAACAAAAGGGTGTGCTAAACCTTAAAAACAAAACAAAACTCAAGAGGGAAGTATCTGAGGTTTATGCATATTGGACATATAATCTATACTTCCTTATTTTCACATACATAAATAACTTCTGTTGCAAGATACAAAAGGGTATCATAGATTCCATTCTGTGACTGTGACTTGTAACTCTTCTTTTCAGTAATCACAGCCTTCCAATTATTTGCCTAAGAGCAAAGGACAAAGAGATAATTTATACCACCCATGTTTTAATAAATGATAAGAAAAAAATATTTATATGATGCTTATTTTCTACCAGATACCTCCTAATTCCTTGCTAATTAGACTCTTGCTATCTAAATATTTGTTATAATACCATGCAAAAAGGCCAACCAAATCAAAACAGAAATCCACTAAAGTGGATTCAGGTATTCATGCAAGTGAAAATATTGAAATCATATGCAAGATATTTAAGTGCATACACATATACCCACACATGCACAAACATGTATCTATGTGAATGTATATACATACATCTATAGCCTAGCTTTGTCTGCTGAGAAAGCCCAGAAGGAATGAGAATGATACTTCGATAGCAGTAAGTACACTTAGCACCCATATGGTTTCTTAAGGGCATTGTCTGCCCTTCTTTCTTTAAATACCAGGGTAAGGGCCTGAGATTTATGACCCTTCCCCACTTTGCTGAACATGTAGGCTAATAGATTAAAAACTAGAGGCTAAGAAATGCAATGATACAGAGCTAGTAAATAGCTGAGCTAAGATTTGAATGTAGCTCTGCCTGACTCCAGTACCCAGCGTCCTAATTATGAAGCCTTGATAACCCTTGAGATGTGCAGCCTCTGTCTTGTTTCAAATCAGCACGGATGAATTCATGTTGCTAGATTCTGTTCACTACTGGCTTCACAATCAGTGATTTCTCCCAATATTTGTGGGCAATCTCATTATCTTAACAATTTAAAAGAATGTGAGGAAGCTGATATAGGAAAACTTGTATTTCAAAGTTATTTCTATGAGATCTGGCACTTCAACTTCTAAGAGCCTGAGGCTTTTGGATAAAATATGAATCACAAGAGAGAAATCATGTGTTTAAGGTAAAAACAGGCTTTTTTTTTTTTTGAAATCCAACTAAGTAAGTGGGATTCAAAATCTCCCTTATTTCTTTTGAAGCAAATACTAATACTCACCTAAATCTGAGTCCTAACTCCACTCCTAAATCCCTTCATTGATTTCATGTGAGCAGGAAATACTCTTCTACTGAGCAACTAAGATTTGGTGGGGTGGGTGGGTTTTTTCATAGCAGTTATCCTTCCGTAATCAATACAGAAATTGGAACACTGAAATGAAGCACCACTTTTACAAACACCGAAAAATCTGACTTAGCATTCAGGCAGTGGGAGGTGAAGATACTGAGCTGGGGCAAAACATGGAAACCGTTGCCTGGAATGACCTGGAAAGTGGTCTGCTAGCTGCCAACTGAAGGACAGAGGCTGGAAAACAGAATGTTAACAGGGAGTGTTGGCTGTTACAGGCTGTGATTATTCATAGAGAAAAGGTACACTTAAGCAAGAATTGGCCTGTGTGCAAGCAGAAATGAAAAGGAATAATCTAGAAATGTAAGGCTATGCAGGGTAGGAAAAGCTGACTGGTTCTAGACCTCAAATGGTAAACAATAAAACTGACAAAGATTTTGAGTGACAAAGAGTCAGTAATGCCCAAACCCAACTAGACTTTATAATAGTAAAAATAAATTTCTCTTTTGTGAGGCCACTATTTGCATTTTTTCTTCTTTCAGCAGTTAATGTACCCTTAACTGGTATACATATTTAATCATGGAAACACCAATTCTTCCCATCCAGAAGTTATACATATCTATATTTACAAGTAGTAAACAGGCTTTATAAGAACTGTATCCTAGCTGAATGAAATCATTTAAATTTTAATAGCATCACTGGCGGTATGAGGCTTTGTATTAGTGACACTCAGTATTTAGTACTGAGATTGCTGTGATCCTTGATTTTGATATCCAACATCTTCTATTTTCTCAGTTGCTAAACCTGCTTGCTTTCTTGTCAACGAATTCAAAAGAGTAACTGCTTCGCAATGTCATATATCCTGTTTTACCTTAGGGAGTGAGAGAAGAAACACTTAGTTTGAAAAAAATAAGTAAGAATCTTCCTATCACCATCTTTTTAAGCTGTTTAAACTAGATTGGGTAGGCCGAAGGCAAATATATTATAAAAGAAAATGATAAAAAGACTGTAAAAATGTCTATAATCATTTTTCATTGTAATTTTAGTGATTTTAGGGTTCTGGAGTTGTTGGTGAGTTGATATTTTATGGTAAAACATTCCTATCACAGTCATTTTGCTCTTTAAATGAATAATAAAAAGGGATCTTCCCTCTTCTAATTATGGTGGCTTCTAAATAATATGAAATAAACAATATGATGAATGTGATCAATACAAATAATCAAACTGATTAAAAAATAAATACATTTTGAAGCCTAGATTATCCCAAAAAATGTTTTAGGTAAAGACCATGTCTTCAAATTAATAGACATATAATAACTAATTCAGTGACAAATTAAAAAGGGAAAACATTTTTAATAATTTCTGAAATAAAACTGGTCTTCATTAGGAAGGCTGGATTAACAGAATACTACAAATTTCTCAGAAGAGCAAAATCTTACTAAAAATATGTTATAAATGTTTGTGGTTTTACTTATACTGGAGATGAGTTTCTTTAAGTAGTTATGCAGAATTTATTCACTCTGGTGTCAATTCATTAGTGTTTGAAGCAGCAGGGCAGTGTATCACACCTGAGGCCTGGAGAAATGTGTCTCAGTGATACTTCCAGAATCTGAGCACTCCTCACTCCTCATCAATGATACTTCCCTGGTGTGAGTCACCTCATCTCTCCTCTCAGTGGCTTTTCAGTTGGTGACCTGCATTTTGTCCTTGCCTCTGCATGCTACACAGCCACCAGAGAGATCTTGCTAAAATAAAAGTCAGATCAATTCACCCCTCTGCGCAGACCCCTCTGATGGCTCCCGATTTCTCCTGGAGAAAAAGCCAGTGCTCTTAGCCATGGCCCCAAGGCACTCCAGGATACTGACTGCACCCCCTTGCCTCTCGAGGCTTTTCTCTTTCGGCTCTCTGCCCTCGCTGCTGCCATTGCAGGAAACATTCTCCCCCCCCGGGTATTCACATTGTAAATCTCACCTTCACGTCTTGCTCTGGTGTCACCTCTATGCTGCCTTCCTTGACCACTGCATCTAAAATGCAATCTGAGCTCCCTGTCCTGTGCCCACCTCCTCCCACTGCCCACCTACACTTTTTTCTCTCCTTCCATAGCACCTTTCACCTTCCAACAGACTACATTAACATCATTTATTGTCTCCGCATCCCCGCACTAGAATGTAGGCTCCATGAGAGCAAGAATTATGTATTTTGCTCACTAATGTATCCCCAGGTCCTCAAAGTGCTTGACCCATTGTAGATATTCAAAATAATTTGATGAAGGAATGAATTACTTGTTATTAATAAACAATTTTACTTCTAAAATTAAAATAATGATTTATGCAGAGCACCCTTGTTCACAGAAGGCCTGCATATATTTTTCTTTGTCAAAATGGGAATATCTTTATTATTGCAAATACTTTCCCTGATATCCTCATTTCTTAAATCGTCATTTCATCCTTGGTCATTTCTAAACCCAAGGTCAGCAGATGCTGACGTTTTCATATATTTGAGTTAATGCAAATATGTGACATTCAAAGATATCACATTGATCATTTGACTTTTGAATTGATTTTGCTGTATATTCAATTTCTTTCATTCTACTGAAGGTACAAAGTGTTGATAATAAGATGCTCCTTACAACTTGCAAAATTGTTTCTGTCATCCTGGTAAGATATTTATTTTTAAAATGTCCCCATGACAGCACAAAATTATGCTACAAATAAGTTTTGTGTTGTTGGTGTTGTTTTTGTTTCCAGTTTTCTTTGTTAGGCTTTCCCTCTAGTCATTGGTCTTTATGACATTTGATTCTAGGACTAAAGGCCATTCAAGCATGTAATAATACTCTAGTTTTGGGTTCTCAAGAGGATTTACTATTTATTTGCATATATTCTCCAGAATCCAGTTTTTTTGTCATATTCATACATACTGTCTCTTAGGTAAGAAATAAAATTTTATAACTTAATTTCTTCTGTAAAACAGCTTCATTAGGAAATGCAAGGAAGTTGTGCTCAGTATGGCAGGATGATACATACGTTCAGCTTCTGTGGGAGGTCTTTGTGCATTGCAATCTGTCCTAAGAAAGAGCAGATGGGCTGGAATTTTCTAGCTACCTGCAAACATTCCTTAGTGCTAGTCACCCTGTAGATGATTAGAAAATATTTATCGTAAGTGTACTTTAGCTAATAGATTCCTTCCTGGTTGCAACTGGCATTGACTTTTTCCCCAAAGGATATGCATTTACTGATACTAGGGGAAGAGGTTCCAGAACTAGCAAATTTCGATTTTTCTGACTTTTGAAGGGCTCCATGCCAGGGTTGAGAGAAGATGGCTGTCAGTAACGGTTTGCTGTGTGCATATGCAGTGCAGTTTGCACCAGTTTACCAACCAGGTTGCTAATTGTCTGGTTTAGACATTTCCTGTTGTCTTCTTTCCTTATCTTTATGTTCTAAGTTGCACTAACCATTGATTGTCTTTGATGTTCATTTTAATCTGATATAACTAGCCTAAAATGGCTACATTTGGGAAGCAGTGGTTTTCTTTTTTCTCTGAGCATAAAATTGTCCTAGGTGGTGAAAAGAGTTTTGGATTAAGACCTAGAAGAATCTGGAATAATGGGTTGACTTTGTCAACATGACCGTTGACACTGAGGGTCTGAATCTTGTTTCAGATGATGTTTCCATTGATCTGCAAAATCTAACACTTACCAACCCTTTCTCTTTGCCTTCCAGGAGTGGATTAAATCTGGAGATCCTAACTTAGAATGGCCTGTCTCAATGCATTCTCCATCACCAAGAGCATCCAGTATAGTATCTTTCACTTACTGCTGAGAAGTCAGACATGATAACATCTAGTCCCTGTTGGAGAAAGCTTCAGAAGGACTTCAAATGCAATTAAATGCTCTTCGACATAATTCTAAATAGAGCATTATGTTGTGAGCTCATTTAAGTTATGATTCCCAAATCCATTTAAAGATAGTCCCTTGTTGGATCAGCATCGACCCAGTATTTCAGTTTAAACTATGGTCACTTTGTAACCAGAGGGTTGAACGTTTACATCTCCCTCAAATTCATATGTTGAAATCCTAACCCTCCATGTGATGGTACATGGAGGTAGGGACTTTGGGAGATAATTACGGTTCCATTAAGGCATGAAGGGTCCTCAGGATGGAATTAATACCCTCATCTAAAGAAAAAGGGACATAAGAGACAGGATCTCTCTGTCTCTGCTCTCTACAAGTGAGGATACAATGAGAAGATGGGTGTCTGTACACCAGGATGTAGTTCTCACCAGACAGCAAATCTGCTGACACTTGATCTTGGACATTCCGGCCTCCAGAACTGAGAAATAAATGTTTGTTGTTTAAGCCACACAGTCTGTAGTAATTTGTTACAGCAGCCCGAGCAAAACTGCAGTTGTTCTGTTTCAGCAAGACTTCCACCTCCTACCCAATTCTAACGATACCTTCCCTTTCCACTGGTCTTTCCTTGGATTCACTGACGAATGTCACAAGTAAAAACTACTGGTGAGAATGTAAAATGATTCAGCCACTGTGGAAAACACTGGCAGTTTCTTTAAAAGGTAAACATAGAATTATCATATGACCCCATAATTTTACTCCTAGGCATATACCCAAAAGCATTGAAAATAAGTACTCAAATAAGAACCTGTACATGTGTGTCCATAGCAGCACTATTCACAATAGCCAAAAGGTAGAAACAACCCAAATATCCATCAACAAATAAACAGATAAACAAATGTGTCATATACATTAAGTGGGATATTATCCAGCTATGGAAAGGAATGAAGTACTGATGTATGAATGAACCTCTAAAATATGCTAAGTGAAAGAAGCCATATACAAAATGGAATCACATGTTGCATGATTCCATTTATAAGAAATATCCAGAATAGATTAATCTATAGCCACAGAATTGTGGGTTCCAGAGGCTGGGAAGGAGGAATGGGGAGAAACGGCTCAATGGGTATGGGTGTTACTTAGGAATGATGGAAATGTTTTTTAACTAGACAGAGATGGTATTTGCAAAACATTGTGAATGTACTAAATGCCAATGGATTGTTCACTTTAAAATGATTAATTTTATGTTATGTGAGTTTCACCTCAATAAATTATTTTTTTAATTACACAAGTAGAAGTTGACATTTTAAAATTCTCCAATGTATTTGATCAACATTGATGCTAAGGCCATCAATTCAGGTGCAATTTTTACTCAAAATTTATCACATGTTCAGAATGTCTTTCTCAATTAGCTAGAAGAATTGAGCAAAGAAAAAAAATTGTTTATTTCATTTCAATTGAGCACTCTTAACACCAGTTACGTTAAAAAGGAAAAGAGGTCAATTTATTGGATTAAGTGGACAAAGGAGGAAAAAAAGGAAGGTTGGAGGAGAATCAGGCATTAGCTACTTATTTTTCTACCGCTTTCCTAAAGCAGGGTATGCTCATGGTCTCTGTATTTGTTTTTCATGGGGGAAGATACGAGCATGCTGGAAATGAATGGAACATTACAGAGCTCTCTTGGAGTGGTCTATAGCTAGACTATAGCTAGGCTCCACTTTAAATTGTGTGTTTCATAGAGAAACAAATAGTGGTTGCATCATTTGAACTTACCGTATCTGAAGTAAATAAAATGTATACCACTAAGATGGTTAATTTTGAACATCAACTTGGCAAAAATATGGTACCCAGTCGGTTAGTCAAATACTAGTCAAGATATTGCTATAAAGGTATTTTTTAGATGTGATTGACATTTATAATCAGTTGACTTTAAGTAAAGCAGATTACCCTCTGGAATGCAGTGTGTCTCATCCAATTTATCAAAAGCCTTAAGAGCTAAGACTGAGGTTTCCTGGAGAAGAAGGAATTCTGCCTCCAGATTGCAACACAGAAATTCTCCCTGAGTTTCCAACCTTCAGACTCGGTACTGCAATTCTGGCTTGCTCTACAGCTGAGCCTATTCCTTAAAACAAATAGAGAGGGAGAGAGAGAGAGAGAGAGAGAGAGAGAGAGAGAGAGAGTTAGTTTATTGGTTCTGCTTCTCTGAAGAATCCTGACTAATACTGTAGAGCCACTTCACCATGACCTACTAACACTGATCTTGGGCACGACTTCTGGCTGTTAAAATAAGGCCACCATCACCTTGTCAATCTCCCCACTGAGGCCACTATACCAGAAATAAAAGCTTAGCTCTCACAGGTTTATTTACCTTAGACTCACTGAGAGAAACCAGGGCATAATTATCATTGTTCCCTGATTCATCCTGCTTAGCAAGACAAGGTTTAACAATACCAAAACCACAGGACATTGATGTCATCAGGTCTCAGTGACAGCACAAAATGATGGTAGGTTTTAAATCAAAGTATAATCAATAGCTAATGTAGTCAAGTAATGTTAATTCCTCAAAATGAATAAATTACAACATTCAGAAAGAAGTATATGACAGCCGTTTTCATTACCTTCCAAGAGGAGATTATAACAAACAGAATTTTAAAAATTATCCTATACACAACCTGAATTAAATGAATTTGGAATTGCCCAAAGTTTTAGTTCATCTTATTCCAGGGAGACAGAAGAGATATAACACAGATACATAGGAAAAAGAGTAAAGCTCTGTACTTACGTGTGTGGTGCTTGATAACTCAACCAGTTTCTTCAGGGGGGACAAACCTTCATAAGAGACCAAGAGAAAAATACGGTTTTTAGTGTTCTTATAAAATTCAATAAAGAAGTTTTTGTCTGAGATGCCCAGTGTTATTAGTAGTCAATAAAAATATAAATTAGAAAAAACAATGAAAACATTATCACCTATAAGATTTATAAAAATTAAAACACCTATCACATCCAGTACCAGCCAATATGTGGCAAAACTAGCACCTTTACACACTGCTGATAACAGTTTCAATTGCTAAAATATTTTGAAAAAGAAATCTGTTGTTATTATTTCTATTAACATTTACAATGGACTCAGTGACATAACAACCCCATGGGAAAGAAAAGCATTGGAATATGAGGATTTATGTACCTGGATATTTATTAAAGCATATGTGTAGTTATTTCGAAAGAATAACCTACACACCTATAAAAAAAGAATGGTTGAATAAATTCAACTATCTATCCTATAAAGCATCTATTAAAAATAATGAGTTATATCTACAAGTATTAATGTGAAGAGCTATTAATGAAATGTAGTCAAGTGAAAGCAGAAGTAGCAGAGAGAGGTATAGAGTGTGAATCCACGTTTACAAAAAAACAAATCCTCCATTTGAGTCAACATGTTTGTTTGCACAGAGAAATGCATGAAAGTACACACTAAAGTGCTAACTTTACTATGGAGGAGATGGAATTGCATAAGGAGTTGGTGAGGGTATGGGTGAGATCATTAACGTTTCAGTTTTATGCTTCTGTATTGTTTGACTTTGTATTGTTTATATTTTTTAAATGTTCTGTATATATGATGTTTTGACATCTTAAAAAACATTTTTGGCGGGGTAGAAACTGACCCTCTCTGGACTAGTCAATTCTTAGAGATAGTAAAGGGCTCAGTCAGACAGTAAAACCCCTCTATCTGGCCTGTGCACTCCAGGAGGCACTCTCTCTGCCTTAATTACCCCAGGACCAGGTGTCAGGCCTCTAAGGACCACCCCTGTAGTTTACAGCCTGCAGGAATTACAGTCATCCCTACTTGTCTGAGGGGATATGCTCCAAGACCCTCAGTGGATGCTTGAAACCATGAATTGTAGTGAACCCTATATATACATACACACTATGTTTTTCCTAAACATACATACCTATGATAAACTTTAATTTATAAATTAGGCATAGTAAGAGGTTAATAATAATACTCAATAACAAAATAGAACAATGTAATAAAAGTTATATAAACGCGTCCACACTCAAAATACCTTATTGTACTATACTCACCCTTCTTGTGATGATGTGAGATGATAAAATGCCTTATAAAGTTAAGAACTTTCACCTTTTCACTTCAAGGCAGCACTTTACGGCTTCTCCTTGGCACATCTGAGTTGCCAGCATCACTACTCTTGCACGTTGGGACCATTATTAAGTAAAATAAGGTGACTTGAACACAAGCCCTGAAATACCACAACAGTCTGGTAACCCTGATGGCTACTAATGGGCAGGGAGCATCTACAGCAAGGAAATGCTGGAAAAAGTGATGAGTCACGTCCCGAGCAGGGACTCGCGAGATTTCATCACGAGACTCAGAACGGGTGCAATTTAAAACGTATGAGTTATTAAAACTTATGAATGTTTTTTGGTTCTACTTCTTGGAATTCCTATCCAGATCCCCACTGTCCCCCTTACAAATAACTATTCAGCAGTTAAGTTCAGCATTTTCAACTTTTATTCTATGGCAGTTTTACCAATTGTGTGACTACAATGAAAGCACCAGCACTGTTGAATTCTACAGTTTCTAGGAAACTTTCTTCTCGTTCTTTCTAAGCTTATGCTCCCTGATGGACTAAGTTTCTAAAAACAGTTTCTGTGACTCCTCTACATTCCAGCTGAGAATTTCTGATCCAGTGAAGACACGTGTCCTTCCCAGCTCGGACTACCAGCTCTCTAGATTCTTTCTGAAAATTCATGATATTACCAATACCATCTCTGTTTTTGATAGTCCTCCATTTGGGTACTCAGCCTACTTATGAAGCTCTA
The DNA here is from genome assembly GCF_036562045.2 of Rhinolophus sinicus. Taxonomy (NCBI): domain Eukaryota; kingdom Metazoa; phylum Chordata; class Mammalia; order Chiroptera; family Rhinolophidae; genus Rhinolophus; species Rhinolophus sinicus. The sequence goes on from NC_133754.1 coordinate 68,745,305, forward strand.
ATAACTCTGACCTTCACATTGACATTCCATAAACCATTTAATAATTTTTTTTTCTCCCTGAAGTAGGTATGTTCACAGAGAGCTTCTGATTTCAGAAACAAGAAGGGAAAAGTTGGTGAACCTGTGGGGGTAAATAAGAGGTCCTCCCTCCACCTCTCCCTAAGGTAAGGTTTGCCATATTATGCCGGTGGGAGGAGCTTTGACAGGACAGAGTGAATGGGGTGGTTGCATGTGGGTGCAGACCTTTAGACTCACCCTCGCACAGAGTTGCTGTGGTGGGTACAGCTCTCTCTGTCTGTCCACCCCTCCCCAAACCCCTAGCACCTAGCACGAAACTGATGAGAAAAACCTGAAGCAAACACTTGCCTACCCTCACTGTTATTTTCCATCAAGTCAGTGAATGAACTTTCTTCATGTTGAACAGTAAATATGACATTTGGGTTTTGGATTGGGGTGAAGAAGGTAGGCCAAGGAAGTCTTTTGACCTGTTTTGGTTCTGAGCAAAAGGCAAAAGGAAATGTCTCAGGTCTAGCTTTTTTCTCTACATTGGGATGAAAATAAAATATTCCTTTGCCTTGTGTAATCACACAAGAACCTCGTTTCTTCAGCATGCATTCTGCTTTAATCCAAGCTAGCTGTTTAGCTGGATAGAACTCTGACTCCCTAGCATTCTTTCCCCAGAGCCTCCCCCCTGTACACATACCATACAACCACCCCTTTTAAGCATTAAGCACTTAGGACATTAGGTTCTAGTCAGCGTCAAACTCACGGAAGAATAAAGCTTCAGGTCTGTCAGCCATGACCAAGATACAATAGCCAGACCTCAAACTACAATAAGGCTTTAGTCAAACAAAGATAGCTTCTCAGCCTCAGTTACGTTTAAGCTCCAGACTCATGAAAGTGGAACAGCCCCACGTACTGTATCCCCTGGAAACCGGACCGAACAACGCCATGACTGACAGCAGGACCTGAAGCCATGATCAACTGCTCCTGCCTGAGCCCTGACCAATCAGTAGAGCCCACGACCCCAGCTCCCATAGTAACCATGATTAATGATTTTCCTCCTATATAACCTAGCTACTAGAGGCCACCAGAGAGCCAGGTTTTTGAGAGCCCTAGTTCACCTGTGTCTCCGGGCTTGGAGCCAATTCCTTAAATAAACCTTTACTTTCTTTGCTGCAAACTCCTCCATGTGTCTTTTTTTTTTTTTTTCTTGGCTTGGATGCGTGCGGGCAAGTAGACCCTTTGAGTCTGCGGTAACACTTGATTTGTCTGTATGACTATCATCCTTATGAAGCTGGTGAGGAGTGGTGTCTGCTTGAGGACCAGACTCAGATATTTAGTCATTTCTCTCTTTATCTATGAGCTAACATATCCTTTTAACATTTTTCTGGAGTAGCTTTCTAATAGACACTTATAAGAAAAGGGTTTCTGAGTCTGTATTTTAGTAATATTAAAAAGTAACAAAAATATTGTTTTAATATATGGAAGTTTCAATCTTTCTAAGTTCAATTATAAAATATATGGCCTTATACAACACTTTTATTAACCCACTATGTTATTTCACAAAGAAAGATGCATGTATAAAAAAAATTAAATTCTGGTGACATTTTTGAATAAAAATTTTTTTAAGTTGCTGAATTTATGTTATGCTGAAATGTATAGGAAGAAGAAAAAGAAAATGAAATATCAGAGATAAAATCAAAGCTTTATTTGGTCAATGTATATGCTTCTGCACAGATGGAGAAAGTCTGGGATGGCAGATCACAGTTCCTTACAAGCCACCAGTGACCCTTTTACATGTGGGGCATTTCTGAGATTTCATGATAAGAATCAGACTCCTTGGTATGTCAACAGGAAAGTGTGACTGAGATTGATACACTAGCTCAGTCTTGGGGCACGTAGTCCATCACCAGCTCCTTCCATGTCCCAGGGGAGGACTGTAAAAGAAACGAATTTGGCTTTATCATCTTCATCTTCCCCATCCCTCTGTGCCCTCCATTCCTTGCTCCTTCCATTCCTGTTTAGTCTTCTATTTCAGCTAATTGTCACAATATGTAGAAATCGCCTATGAGATGTGTAATTCACATGCAAGGATTTGTGCATTTTAATAATGGCTTTCCAAAAATCAAAAGACTTTTAACTTTTATTGATTTTATTACCTAGGTGATAAATCCTGACATTTCAGGCATCAGATAGAGGGAGGCCAGTGAGAGAAGGATCTGAGGACAAACTACATGCTGCCCCATCTATAGGTGAGGAGAGAGGGAAGGATTATAACATGTGAGTGGCTGAAGAAGCACTGCGAAGACTTCCCTCAAAGGTGCCCTGATGACCTGGCTGCACCCCTCTCCGTTAAGCCCTTGCTACAAAGCGATCTCATTAGGAGAAGTATGAGCTGCTGGTGGAGATGCTTAATTTTAGTCTCTCATTCTTCACTTTTTGTATAATTCAGCCTATTTGTCTCAAGCTCTTGGCTTCATTTGAGGAAGCAGATGTTTACCCTCCTGTTCCTTGAGCGAGTAATCTCTATAATTAAGAGTTCTGAAAGACTACAGGAATGGGTACAACCTAGTTCTTGGATAAAATTATATCTGTGCGTGGGAAATGTATTTCCTTCCGATTACTTTAATTATAATCTTGAACGTCTATAGCATTTGTGTAGCATTTAAATTTTAACAACAAAGCTTCACTTGAAAAAAAATTGCAGAGATTCTTTCAAATTCATCTTTTATTTTCAGTTACCTATTTACAGCCAGTGAATTTTTATGGGCTGTTTTCAAGTTTTAAATGTTTGACAGACTAATCTGGGCAATGGCTCAGCTCTGCCACATGAACGACTCAACCCTGAAATTTCAATGGCTTTAATATAATTGCAGCTTCACAGAAAGTGAGGTAGATCAGTTGTCTGTCCTCCATTTTGAAACGACACCATCTAGTGCACGAGGCCTCTAAGGTCACTGTGGCAGGGCATGAGAGGACGGAAGGAGTATATGGGATCTTTTATGCACCAGGACGTAGTCACTTGCTTCACTTTTCCCCAGATTTTCATGGGTCGACCATCAGCCCAACCTAACTGCAAAGGAAGCTGAGGCATGTAGGAGAGTGGATGGATAGTTCTTAATCCAAAGTTTTCATCCAAAGAAAGGAACAAGGAGGTAGAAGACAAAGAGGGGAGGGATGTTTATTAAGTACCATCAGCTTCTACATTAGATAAAAGTGTTCAAAATAAGTCCACAAAGCAGAAAAACAGAGCAGGAAGAGGACTATTTTAACAGCATGCCTTTTCTGTTTAATGTTGCTTTAACACTATATTGAAATCCACTAAGGATACTGAGAAGGGTGCTGATTCTTACTTGGGACACGTGAAGCACTTATAATTGGGTGGTTACTGTGTGCAGCGGGCAGTGAAGATGGATTCGGTTTAGAATGAAGTGCAAGTTATGAGTGGCCCTTGTGAAGGAAGAGATCAAAGGAAAATAGGCAGCTGGGTGAGGATATGAAAAAAACAATACTTAAGTAGGAGGTATTCTGGAATAGACAGGAGTAGGTAGACTTTTCAGTTTCAGAAAATTTCCTTCACACATTGTTCCTTACCTCATTCTTTTTTTCCCCCTCGTCACTATAAGTGTATTAAAGCTCCTTAGAGTAAAAATACTCCTCTTCATTTCTCTATTTTCCCTCCTTCTCCTAATTTGTCACAATTTTTTAAAAATTGAAAATTTAAGCCAAGAAAGAAAGATAGATTAGAGGCAGGCTAATATTACCCCAATTTTTATAAAGGAAACAGAAATACATCCAGAGACCTCAGAAAATTAAGCATGAGGTCCACTTCTGTCATGAAGGTTATCAAGATGAATAAAAATATAGTCCCTTTTCTCAAGTATAATGGTTCACATTGAATAAGAGAAGATGAACTGTAACTAGCATGTAATATGACATGGGACCTAAGGGTCCTATATACAAAGTAAAATGAGAGTTTAAAGAGCACAGTAAACATATCTGCCTGGGGGTGCAGGGACTTGTCACAGAAGAGACACATGCAAAGTCAAAGAAGCCTGAACTGACATGACTTGGTCTACAAGAGTGAGCCAAGTTGGATGTTGGACAATGACTGGGGACAACGCTGAGAATATAGGCTGGAAGCCAAGTGTCCAAGTCTCCAAAAGCCAAATTGAGATATTTGTGCATTATTGGGCAAATGATAGCCAGCCATCACAGGTTGAAAGTAAGGAAGTAAAATAATTATTTGAGAAGCTTTCTAAACTTGTATTTACATAACAATATCCCTCACCAATGTTTGTGGTCAACATGGTTCAGGAAACATGTCATAATATATCTCTTTCTTGGAGAATCACAAGAACTCTAATGAGCATAATATACGTTGAGAGTCCCTGAAATGAAGAAATGTGTTAACTTAGTTCAGCTTAGTATTTCCAAAATATAATTATGTGTATTAATGTTCAGCAGCAAATTACCACAAGCACAAGCTTAGCAACTTAAACACAACTTATTTATTAGCTCACAGTTCTGTAGGATAGAAGTCCAACAAGGCATGATTGGGTTCTCTGCTCAGGTCAAATTCCAGATGTTGCCAATGCTGAGTCCTCATCTGGAGCGTCTGGGGGAAAGCCACCACCAAACTCATTCTTATTGTTGGCAGAATTCAGTTCTTTGCCATTGACAAACTGATGTCCTCAGCTCTCAGCTCCTTTAAGTCTCTTTCAGGCTCCTCCCACATAGGCCTCGCCAAACCAGATGGCTTGCCTTTTTCTCAGCTAGCTGGAGCACAGCTCTCTATCTGCCCTTCTCTAATCAGGGGGCTCATGTGATTAGGTCAGTGCCACCAGGATAATCTGCCTATCTTGAAGTCAACTGATTTGGCACTTTAATTATATCTGCAAAATCTCTTCACAGGAGTAAGCAGATTAGTGCTTGACTGAATAGCCAGAGGCCAGGAATCTTGAGGATCCATTTTAGAATTCTGCTTACCACAATAAGCAACATTTTTTTTTAATGAAAAATCTTTTAGGATACTGCAAAATAATGTTCTGTATTTGCCTAGTTTTGTAAAAATTTGATTGATGTATAAAGAACTCTCTGGGGAGGGCACCGGAAATCAGAGGTGTGGAAACATGGAAATTGGTTAAGAGGCTATTGTGGTTATAAACACCAAATAAAATGAGCATCTAAACTAAAAGTATTTGGAGACAGACTCTAAATAACTTGAAGAGCAAACAGGTAAAGTAGGAAATTGAAAGCTTTCTGGTTTTTAGCCCAAAACATTAAGTCAGTTATGATGGTATCAAACATAGTAGAAATTCAGGATAATAAATGGGACTGACAAGGAAGAGATCATGAGTTTGTTTTCAATATGTTGAGTTTGAGGCCTGTGGTATGGGCAGAGAAAAGTTTGAAACTGAGGAAATATAGGGACTAGTGTTATATGAGTATATTTTGGAATCATCACAATGGATTTCTTAATGGGTGAATAGAAGAGAATGGAATAGAACTGGGAATGGAGTGAACAAACAACTTCATTAAAACATAAGCAATGCTAAGTTAAATCTATGAAATCATTTACTTATTAGGGCAGGAGAATGCTATAGTCAAATTTATCTTAATATTAACAAAGAATGTTATAGACTATCCCATGAGATCTTCCAGGTAGATGAACGTAACATAGGGGCTTTGAGAGCTGCATAAATATACGTATTCAAGCAGTGATGATTCATGATTCTTTGTCAAAGGAGTCAGTGGAAAAAGCACACTGGTTGTGGTGCCAGGGGAGGATCTGGACTCTTCTACTAAAAGTGAGTCCACTTAGTGAACTAAACAACACACACACACACACACACACACACACACACACACACACACACACATTTCTTGAATAAATGAAAAACTGGTTGTATGTCCTCGACCCATTCAACCTACTTTCCTGGTCTCTGTGTCTCATCAAAATGGATATTGCGTTAGATATTCTAAAAAGTCCTTTTATCTCCAAAATTTTAAGTTTTATAAACTGCAGAGGGTGGAGTGCCCTCTTGCAAAGCATCACACAGTTCTTGTCTTTATTCTGTTATTTAACATTTTATCTATGATAAGTACATTTTTAGCACCCATGTGGTTGAAACAAATGTGAGAGACGTGGCTAAGTGACAGATGGTTGGCAAAAATCTGGAAACAAATACACAAATAATTAGCCAATACTTTGACTGAATAAAGATTCTTGTTGGAACTTAGAATATACTTCTCAATAAATATAATGTTAAAGATTTTCAGCCAAACCCCTACTGTCCTACTTAGCCAATTCCCGAGCTTTGGGCCACCCCAGCTCATGTTCAATGGTGCCGACATGAGTTGCTAAGCAGGAACATCACGTCCCTCTTCCCTGAGCATAAGCAGCGTGTGCCACTACTCTCCACCCTGTAGTTGCCACGTTCTAGAATCACTTACTTCCTCATTTCTCTACATGACCAAAAATTTCATCTCACTAGGTGCTGTTCTAAAATATTTTATTATTTAAAAAATATTTAATGATCCTGTTGATACAATCAAGTTAACACCTTTCATGTTAGGGGTAGGAAATGGGTTCTAAAGCCAACATGTAAAGATAAAATATCCTACAGTCAGAATTACCATTGAAAATTCTGTAGGAAGATACACATTGAACACTAATTTTAGGTTATTTTGTAAGTCCAGCACAGCGGCTCTTCTGTCACTGGATCAGATTGTTGTTTCGTTAGTTAAGCATCAGATGACGTGGTTGGTTTGCATTCAGGGGCCATGTTGTAGCAAAAATTACACATCTTAAAACCCTTGACTCACACAGAGCACAGACAGAAGCTCATTCTATAGTCCACTCGGCTTCCTACCTCATCCTCACTCTTAAGCAGACATTGAGTAAAATGTGACTGAAATGAATTAAATCAATATCTATCTATCTATCTATCTATCTATCTATCTATCTATCTATCTATCTATCTATCATCTATCCATCTCAAATATACTCCAAATGGAAGTGCATTGTACAGGAAGGAGATTAGAGGAAGATGGCACATTGAACAACCTATCCTTCTGACATTAAGTATATATATAATTTTTTAATGTGCTGGAAAACAAGACAGTATACTCTCAATTGAACAGAAATTATCCCTAAAATAAGAGATAGGAGGTTTGATTCAAGGATCACAGCACAAAACCTAAGTAAAAGCACCCTGCTGTGGAAATTGAATTTAAGTTCACCTTGAGGTGGTCTGTTGGAGAGCTGGAGGGAACTCTGGGGCAAATACCAAGGTAATACTGTGTTTCCCCGAAAATAAGACCTAACCAGAAAATAAGCCCTAGCAGATTTTTCAGGATGACATCCCCTGAACATAAGCCCTAATGCATCTTTTAGATCAAAACTTAATATGAGCCCTGGTCTTATTTTCGGGGAAACGTGGTAGTAGTGGAACAGCAAACAGAGCATGCAGGCCACTCAGCCAACTCCTGCCTCCCACTTGCTCCAAGCAACGGACTGTGGACTCATCTGTCCTCATGCCCAGAAATCAAACACTGGCAGTCAGGACCCAGCAGCATAACCCATCCTTCCCTGACAATCCTTGTGGATAAGCTATGATTAAAAAAAAACAACATATATATATATATATATATATATATATATATATATATATATATATGCACAAAGCTTACTATTAGGTAAAAAAAATCAATAATCATCAAACATGAACTGTACATCAAATATCAAATTTAACTTTTTTGTCCCTAAATTTAGCAATTTAAAAAAATATGTAATATCATACGCAGATGAGAATGTGGAGAAATAAGTTCTTACAGTAGCGATGGGAGTAAAATTATTACAGACATCTTTTGTGGGCCATTTAAAAAAATTTAGATGCATATTCTTTTAATCCAGCGATTTCATTCTTGGTATCTATTACAGAGAACTTCTCACACACATGCACAAAAAGAAACTCTTACATCTGTACAAAAGAAATAATCAATGTACAAGAACTCTCATTGCAGCATTATTTGTAATAGCCCACCCACCAAAAAAAAAAAAAAAGGGAAAGAAAAGAAAAAACAGGAACAACATAAATGCCCATTAACAGGGCAATTGTTAGATAAATTATGGTTACTATGTGTATTAATTTGCTGGAGCTGCCATAACGAAGTACAACAGACTGTATTGCTTAAACAACAGAAATTTATTTTCTGACAGTTCTGGAGGCTGGAAGTTCAAGACCAAGGTGTTAGCAGTATTAACTTCTGAGGCCTCGCTCCTTGGCTTGTGATTGACTTCTCCACATACCTTTCTCCTGTGTCTCTGTGTCTTTTCTTTTAAGGACACCAGTCATATGGTATTAGGACCCACCCTAATGACCTCATTTAACCTTAATTACCTCTTTAAAGACCCTACCTCCAAATACAGTCACATGCTGAGGTAAGGAGGGTTAAGATTTAAATATGCATTTTGGAGGAAGAAAATTCAGCGCATAGCACTGTAGAATATTATGCAATAGTTAAAAAAAAAGAGGCTCTATGTATAGATGCAGTTCTCTAAGATATAAAGTTAAGTTTCAAGTACAAATTGATCCCATTTACTTTTAAAACTTATATTTGTGAGATTATAGAATCTGTCCAGAGTGGAAGCTGAAATAGGAGAGATGATCAAGGGGAATTTCGTTTTACATGTAATTTTTGAATTTTTATGAGGAGAATATATCCCTGAATTATTTCTGCATCTCTCTCTCTCTAAAAAAAAAATTTCAAAACCAAAACCAAAAAAAAATAACAGATTCTCACTGTAAAATTTAATTCAGAAATATAGACAATAAAAAAGTCCTCCCCTTTTGCCTTCACCCAGTGCAGTTTCTGAATGGACCCTCACAGACTGCTCTCTACGCTTATACCAACATAGACATACATAGACAGGATCAGGTCACCACAGAATTTTTGCCCACCTGGGACACTTTCAAAAGTGGAAGGGGACACTATTAATAATTACACATGGAAAAAAGACACAAACCAAGACTATTCTAGAAAATCTGGAAGGAAGTTTACTCTGCACATATACATGTGCTTTTCTTCTGTGTAAATGAGATCACATTATCCATATTGTACTGGAACTATTTTTCTCATCCGCTTCACCTCTAGGAATCCTTTTTCATCAGAACAGATAGGTCTTCCTTACCTCACCTTTTCCAATGGCTGCAAAATATTTCATGGTGTAAGATGTACTGCAACTTACTTAAACTGTTATTGACAGGAGTGACCTTTTAAAACTACTTTAAGCTATTTTTTCCCCATAGAAATGATACCTGCACAGGGTAGAAGAAAAAAAAAATTCAAACCATTTAGAAGCTTGTAAAATGGGAAGTCAGAGTCTCCTCACCTGTTTTCATTCTCCTGGCATAAGCACCTTTACCAGCTTCTACTTCACAGGGCTTCTGGCGGTTAATTTCATAACCTAACATAATTTCATTATTTATTGATTTCCTGCACTAAAAATTTAGTATCTATGAAAGATTTTTAAAAAAGAGATGATAAATATTACTTTCCGCCACCTCTCCCCGAGTCCAATGCCTCATTATATTGAGAAATTAAAGTGATTAGAGTAAGTCCCGCTGATGTATGAATGAGTGTAGGCACCCATAGCTACCTGTATTTAAAATGTCTTAATGCAAACTGATTTTCAAGTGATGGAAAGATGAAAAGAATCAAAGAGAATTTTGGAACATCCCTTAGCGGAGGCGCTCCGACCTGGGGCTACTTCTCATTGCTCCCCAGAGAAGCAGCCCTTCCCTACTGCCTCCAACCTCATCCGCCTCAAACACAAAGTCATCATTTCAGAGATGTTCCTTCTAGCTTGGGTGGGCAGGTCATTTGTGTGAAAATTTTCATGTATCAGCTGGGAACTTTCTTTACCAATGTATATCTGCCTATCCATTTATAGTGAGTATGGGGAAAAGGAAGGAAAGACTCCCCCAAACGTCCTCCCCTCCGTTATCTCTTCAGTTCTTACTGCTTGTGCACACCTGTAGGCAGCTAATCTGCTTTCACTGATTCTATTTTACTGAAATCAAAGCCTGAAAGCCTTACTGATATTTCCTCTTTGCCCAGAGGTGGGTCTTGCCTAGTATTAAACCTCCCTATCAGAGAAGGAAGATGACTCAGGCCCTAGGCTTGTCACAGTAATTAGGTTTAGAAATGAATGATTGCATTAAAGCGATTACAACTCTTTTCCATTTCCTTGATTTAATCTCTTCTATTAACTTAATAGAAATCTTGGTCGGAGAAATCAACCAGGAATACTACGCCATTTGCTAATGAAAAAATTGCATTAAAATAACAAAAAAGTTATGATCCAGCTGAATGTATACAGCTCCCTGCACAGCATAGCAATACAGTCTTATTTGTTCTTTTCTACAGATTTAGGAAGGGAGGAAAGGAGGAAGGGAGAGAAGGAAAGAAGGAGGGAGGGAAAAAATAAAGAGAAACCTCAGCTTGAGGATTTCTGAGCCATCATAACTATTGATTTGATGTAGCTAAAATGATGCCTTGTTTAATCCAGCCTTTCAGTGAAAGTGGATTGCAATGTAATATCCTAGATGTTTTATGTCCCTTGACTATCCTGAATCTACGATTTGCAACATGGATGTATTCTTGGGGACCTCTTTATACATGTGCAGTTTGGTGATGGCCCAAGGAACATGTTGACTGGGCTGAGAGTTTTCTTACTAAGAAAATGTCAACAGACCATGTCCTTAGTTCAAAATCTGTGGACCCTGGACTCAAAGAGGAGCATGCTAAACTTGGAAGGTGATATTTAGGAACTGGGTTACATCGTCTGGAACGTAGAACTGTGTTTTGAATTTAGTGAAGCAGTCTCTGAGCACACTCTGTTTTCCTGCAAGAAAACAGAAGCTTTGAGGGAAGGAGTGGCTTGAGTATTTTTACATAGAGAACTTCAGCTTGCTTCCTGAGATGGTAAGACTTAAATGCAAAAGTCCTATTCCAGGGCCAGCCCAGTGGCTCAGGCGGTTAGAGCTCCATGCTCCTAACTCTGAAGGCTGCCAGTTCAATTCCCACATGGGTCAGTGGGCTCTCAACCACAAGGTTGCCGGTTCAACTCCTTGAGTCCTGTAAGGGATGGTGGGCTCCGCCCCCTGCAACTAAGATTGAACATGTCACCTTGAGCTGAGCTGCCACTAAGCTCCCGGATGGCTCAGTTGGTTGGAATGTGTCCTTTCAACCCAAGGTTGCTGGTTCGACGCCTGCAAGCGATGGTGGGCTGTGCCCCCTGCAACTAACAGCAACTGGACCTGGAGCTGAGCTGCGCCCTCCACAACTAAGACTGAAAGGACAACAACTTGAAGCTGAACAGCACCCTCCACAACTAAGACTGAAAAGACAACAACTTGACTTGGAAAAAAGGCCTGGAAGTACACACTGTTCCCCAATAAAGTCCCTTCCCCTTCTCCAATAAAATCTTAAAAAAAAAAAAAAAAAAAAGGTCCTATTCCAAAATTGTAAACTTCAATGGACTCCAAATTTTGGAACTCATAACTATTTGGTTTCTTCTTTATGCTTCAATATTTGGATGTTGTGAATTTCAGGAGCTAGAAAAATGAATAAGGCAGAGGCCTTCATCTCCAAGGAGAGTGTGGGAGATAGGTCTGAAGTGCAAGGAAGGAAACAATGTTTAGGGCAATTGGTGGTGGGGCAGAGATATGTAGAATGATGACAAAAGTAATTAGCAAGCTAAGGTTCCAGATTACAACCTTAATAGGTAGGTGCAGCTTTCAAGTATTATTTCAGCATTTGCTTATTAATGGATTGTTTTCTAGATCTTAGGGCTGAAAAGAAGATTGAATATAGACATGAATTTAAAAATCCATTCCAGTGTCTGAATTACATGTACCGAATCCTGCCAAGTACTGCCAATGTCTTGAATCAATAGTTACTTTCCATCTCTGTTGGCAAGTAAGTGCTTCAAATGTCATAATCTACGAGCTAGGAGATGAGAATTGAAAAGAAGAATCTGACCCTACACTGAATCCCTCCAACAGTTTCCACTTCAAGATCTTCACAGATGGATTAGACAAATGCATTTTAACATGTCCTTGCTGGAAATCATCTGACAAAAGCATCTCTGTGAAATTCCTGGAACCGTAAGACTAATAGACTTAAATATTGTTCTGCTTTCAGGTTTGAAGTCTCTTGGAACATTGAATTTAAGCTAGAACATTAAGTTTAGGCTTTTCAATCTTTTAGTTATGGGGTAGGAACTGACTGATAAGGACAGTGAGATGACAATGAAAATATACCAAAAGAGCCTTTTAGATTGTTTTTACTGTACTTTAGACGATCAGCATAGTCCCTTATGCTTGGCTCCCAAGGCAACCAATATAAGTAATCAGAACCCACTTGTGAATTCTCATCAACTGTGTGGTGAGGGCAAGGACCAGCAGGATGAGTAAGATGGCTTATTTGGGAATGCTTTCCCATTGTGGATTAGATATGTTCCATGATTGTTCTTAAAACATAAAAAGATAAATCACAAAAACTGAGATCTGAAAGTTGGGAAGACTAGGAACTGATTTTTATTGATCAAATTCTATGCATCAGGCACTAAACTAGGCACATCACATTTCATATCTCATGTAATCATCCAAACACCCATCAAGGTAGACAGTTTTACTAACTTGTTTATGGTACAAGCTTAATGTTTTTGTCCTTTAAAACTCCTTAGGTGTTATTTAGAGAGTGTAAATTCTGATCACCTGAGGGCCCAATGTTTGGTGATCTTAAGTTGGGGTGCAAGTGTAGAATATATTGGAGATGCTACAGCAAAACTCCTCTGCTTAAGATAAAGAAAAATAGAAGGGATAAGAAGGATAAAGGAAAAGAAGGTGAAGAAGAAGTTGTCTGAGAGACCATCCAATGAGGAAAGGAAGGAAACCAAGAGGCTGGCCACTAAGAAGAGATGTCAGGAGGGCAAGAAATGTTTACGGGATTAAAGTAATAACAATTTACTTGCTAAATGTTTGTACTGTAAACCGTTTCCACTCCCCTTCCTACCCCTCCAAAACGCCTATTTTTAATAAAATCGACATCTGATTTTCTCTGTGGATAAATGTTAATTCTTGCTTCAAAGAGGGCATGGACTAAGCAAGGAAGCTGCCCAGTCCAGAGGGGTGGGGAGCAGCAACTCTTGAACTTCATAGAGTTGGGGCAGATGAGACCCTAAGAGTTTTAGTGACTTCCTCATGATATTACAGTTAGGAATTGAAGCACGATTTGATACCAGATCTGTATGATCACAGAGTCCATTTCTCTTTTGTCGTCACTAGTGGTTCACTAACGTAGTCTCTGGGCCACCAAAAGCAGCAGCATCCTTGTGTGGGAACCTGTTAGAAATGCAAATTCTCTGGGCCCCACCTCAGACCCACTGAACCAAAACTTGGGGTAGAACCCAGCAACCTGTATTTTAACAAGCCCTCCAGCTGATTCTGATTCATATTCAAATTTGAGAACCACTATTCTCCAGAATGGACTCTATACCATCCTGTCTCCCCCAAGGATTTAGGAACCATCAAGTTCAACTCCTTCATCTCACAAACAGAAAGCTAAGGTTCAGAAAAGTAAAATGACTTTTCCAAAGTTCAATAGCTAGTTTTTTGTTTTTTTTAAAAAAGCTGTAACTCGAACTCAGATTTTTAAAATCTTCATCCAGTTAACTTTCCATAGTCTTGTCAAAGTCTCCAGATAACTCAATATTGACAAGTCCAATAGGAACTTCTCAATTCCATCTAACCAGGCCTCTTGACGTTGTTGTAAAGTTTGATCCCTCTTCCCTTCTTGAATCATTTTGATCACTTGGTTTTGATGATACCACCCTCTCCTGGTTTCCTCTGAGAAAGAGAAAAGTAGCTTCTGCCATGAGGAGCCAGCCTGAGGCTCAGGGTCAGGCCCAGGTGTTGCCAGCAGCTGGCCCTGCACTTGAAGCTGAGCCCTGGTGTTCTCCTCTTACACATAAACAATTTCACAGAACATCAACCTCAGATAAGGCCAGTCTGTGACCACTAGGCCTCGAAAGACAACAAAACAAAACAAAACCAAGGCTGCTTTCTAATGCTCTCTTAACACAGTCCTACACGTGAACATTGTCCAAACCTAAAAGATACCAACATCACCTTACCTGGCTAATCCAGGGAACTGCTGCTTCTTTATCAGTTACAGCTTTACCCTCACTCTAGTCTTTCCCTTTCCATAGATATATTCAGAAATCCAATCATAGAATGATCTTCTCTTCCTGATAGCATCCAATCCAGACCAAAGCCCTGCTTCACTGTCCCCAGGGAAATCAGAGACAATGAAATGAATAGGAAACTCACAAAAGAACTATGAAGCACAAAAGTTGTTCTACCTCCTTAACAGTTAGGAAAATACAAATTAAAAGAACAGTGACATTTTTAATCTAGAAAATTGGCAAAAAATTATCAAGATTTTTAATGTTCAGAATTGACAAACAGCACTGTAAGACACTGTAGTTGGGCCAGTAAATAAATAGGTGGAGTTTTTGTGGAAGGTCATTGAGTACCGTCTATTAAGTTTTTAAATGTAATACACAGATATTCCACTTTTTACTTTCCAACCTGCAGATATACTCATACATGAGCATTAACAGAAAATCATGCAATGATTTTTTTATAGCATTTCAAAATAATAAATTCAGAAATAGTGTAAGTCTCTATTAATAAAGAAATGGTTGGGTCAGCCCTGTGGCTCAGGTGGTTGGAGAGCCATGCTCCTAACGCCAGGTTGCTGGTTGGATTCCCACATGGGCCAGTGAGCTGCGCCCTCTACAGCTAAGATTGTGAACAACAGCTATCCCTGGAGCTGGGCTGCCATGAGCAGCCAAAGGTTGGCGTGGGTTGCCATGGCCAACCTACCACTGGTGACCCATTGCCTCAGCTGGGGGAGCACAGGGCTCATAATACCAGCATGGGCCAGGGAGCTGTGTCCTACACAACTAGACTGAGAAACAATGGGTTGAAAATAACCCAATTGAAAAATGGGCAGAGGACCTGGAGAGACATTTCTCCAAAGAGGACATACAAATGGCAAATAGACATATGAAAAAATGCTCAACATCACTAATCATCAGAGAAATGCAAATAAAAACCACAATGAGACATCACCTCACCCCAGCCAGAATGGCTATCATCAACAAGACAAATAGTAACAAGTGTTGGAGAGGCTGTGGAGAAAAAGGAACCGTCATACACTGTTGGTGGGAATGCAAACTGGTGCAGCCGCTATGGAAGGCAGTGGGGAGGTTCCTCAAAAAATTACGAATAGAATTACCATATGACCCGGCAATCCCTCTCCTGGGTTATCTACCCCAAAAATCTGAAAACATTTATACCTAAAGACACGTGTGCTCCAATGTTCATTGCAGCTTTGTTTACGGTGGCTAAGACATGGAAACAACCAAAATGTCCTTCGATAGATAAATGGATAAATAAGTTGTGGTATATATACACAATGGAATACTATTCGGCAGTAAGAAAAGATGATATAGGAACATTTGTGACAACATGGATGGATCTTGAGAGTGTAATGGCTGAGTGAAATAAGTCAGACAGAAAAAGCAGAGAACCATGTGATTTCACTAATATGTGGTATATAAACCAAAAACAACAAAAGAACAAGACAAACAAATGAGAAACAGAAACTCATAGAGACAGACAATAGTTTAGTGGTTACCAGAAAGTAAGGGGGGTGGGGGGTGGAAGATGAGGGTGAGGGGGATCAAATATATGGTGATGGAAGGAGAACTGACTCTGGGTGGTGAACACGCAATGGGATTTATAGATGATGTAATACAGAATTGTACACCTGAAATCTATGTAATTTTACTAACAATTGTCACCCCAATAAATTTAAAAAATAAATTTAAAAAAAACCCACAAAAAAAACCAATGGGTTGAACCTGGAGTGTGAGGGGGGTGGGGGGAAGAGGCGGAAGAAAGGGGGAATATAAATGGTTAAATAAAACATAGGAAATCCACATGATAGATGTCATAGTAGCAGTTAAAGAAAATGAGGCAAATCTGTGTGTTTGGGTTAAAAGTGTTTTCGAGACAATTGTTGAATAAATGAAACAAGTTGTAGGGTAATATGTGCAATATGATAATATTTATGTAAACACTGCTCTCCATCATATCTGTATTGGCAAATACGTGTTGACAATTGCACAGAAGTCTAAAGGAATAATGCACACCCTTAACAGAGACCACTTGGCGGAAGGACAATGCAGTTAGGGTGGGAAGGAGGTTGTGAAAAGGGTCTTTTTTCATTTTTCTGTACATCTTCCTTATTGTTTAAACTTTAACTAAAATATACTTGAATAGAAACTATATTAATAAAATTAAAATGTAAATGCTTTCAATTTTTGTATAATATTTGGCAATAAATATATATTTTTACCTTTCAGGGCATAATTTGGGGCTGTTCAGCACAATTAACAACCATGGTGGGCATTTCCAATGCTTTGCTAGGTTTTCTGAAATTAGATTGTGTATACTTTGCATAATGGTCATATCTTAATAATTAATTCCATCTAATTTTGATCACCTTACTCACATGATAACATATTTCTTGATTTTATAATTGGAAAATAGTTTGTGTTTTTTTTTCTATTTATAGTACAAATTAATGAGCCTTCAGTAACAGTCAGCATCACTGATTGCCACCTCCCTAATTTCTCCCCAGATAATTATATCTCTGTTTTTCCACCTCCAAAGAAACATGAATTTGTGACCAATTATAGAAACCACAAGGAAAAAGGAATATATGATAGACAGACTCTATAAATGCTGTCTTTCCTGAAATAACGCAGCAGTATTGATTTAGAGCAGTTGAATCATTACCGTCTCTTCTGTAAATACTTCAGTCAGACAGAAATAGCGTATGAGAACTGAACCTCTTCCTGCTCAAAACTTCCGTGACTGCAGGGTATGTAGGGATCGTGAAAGACTTGAAATTGCAACAAAAGGAATTTAGGTTTTAAAGATAAATTTCCCATCTGTGAAAGTTATTAAATATTTGAAGAAATAATAAAACTCTGATAAATACCTATTCTAAAAAAAATTGTACCTCTCTCCATCATCATCAATAGCCCTTTAGCCCCATGAACATTTTTTTAATGCCTCCTATGTGCCGAGTTTTGTGCCTGTCACTGGGAATTATAAAGGTAAATGAGACATGATCCTACACACAAAGAATTTATCAAACCTGTGGGAGAAATGAAATGCACTCATTCATTCATTCATTCATTCATTCATTCATTCATTCATTCATGTATTGACAAGTATTGCTGAGTGCTAATAAATGCCAACCATTGGGCTGAGATTAGGGATGCAATGGTGAGCAATAGTCACCTATGATAGTGAAATAAGGAAATACAGTTCTATAACCGTGTAGAGTGGAGCAAGAATATTCTGCCTGTGATATGAAACAAAGCTTCATACAAGGGACATTTGAGCTGAGTTATATGTAGGGTTTTTACTTCGTAGAAAACATGGAAGGAGGGAATTTCAGGTTGAAGAAACAGTAGGAGCAAAGGGAAGAGAAACATGATAGTAGAGGATATATTGGCATAGTGCCTAAGTCATAAGTGAAATTCAATACATCATCAACACAATAGGATATTAGGTGCTAAAAAAACAAACCCCCAATCGCAATAGCTCACATCACATCACATCACAGGTAGCCTGCCACATGGAGATTCATGGACCTATGAAGCTAATCCTTCTGTCTTCCATATGTAGTGTGTGTGTGTGTGTGTGTGTGTGTGTGTGTGCGCCTGCGCGCGAGGTGGGGGGGGGAGAGGTTATAGGGAACAAGGACCAGGACTAGAAGGGCATACATTACTTTTTATCCATATTCTATTGGCCAGAACTAAGTCACACAACATGGTCCCACTAAAGTGCAAAGGAGACTGGGCTGTGTAGTGCCCCCATGAGCAGAGGAGATAAATGGACCTGGTTTGTTAACTATTTACTATTTCAATTATTGATACACTTGACATAATCACCATCATGTATATGCAAGCAAATATTGAATAACTATTTTTCAAGATCATGTGCTGGACTCTGGAAATGCAAGAAACGATAGACTATATTGAAGGAGCTTATAATTTAGAAAGAGATCAGGACTTACTTATCATGAGAGAAATAACACAATGTAATACATGGTAAGTGCCAACATACAGAGCAACAGTTTATATAGCCTTAGTTCATGGCTCATCTAACATTACTACGAAAAAGCAGATATAATATTTTCTAGATATCCTTACATAGCTTTAAGGTAGGCTTATAGCGTCCCCCAAGCACAGAGACAAATGCACAGTATTGCCCTTTGAAAACGCAGAGCTGCAAGAAAAAAAATTGAAGAATTTGAACAGAGAGAAGTGTTTGCTCTCTGAGGAAAGATGCAATTCATACAGCTATCATGGTGATTTATTCAGTGAAGCTTCTGAAGGAAGTTACTTGATCTCCTGACGAGGAAAAAAAAGCTCTTGATATTTTATTGCATCATTAAGAATATTGGTGTTAGAGTTAGAACCAAAACATTTCAAGTCACAACCCCACAATTTATTGGCTTTGGGCAAGTTACTTAACCTCCCTTAAGCTCAGTTTCCCCATGTGTTTTTTTCAAAAAGGATAATATTAACAAAAACAACAATAATAGTAATAATGCCTCGGCTCTCCTGAGGATTATATGAGTTAATGCATCATTGTACTTTGTCCAACATCCAACATTGTACTTTATCTGACATGATAAATATTTTTTAAATGAAATATTATGATAGTGTTAAAATCAGTGTTTTTGGAGATTACTTAACAACATGATATGTTGCACAAAAATACAATTTAAAGTAAAAACAGATGTAACGTCATCCCAATTTTGGTTTTAAAAATATTAAACACATTAACACAGACAGTAAGGAAATGAACCAAAATGTTAAAAATGGTGTCTTGAAGTGATACAATTATGGATTGTTTTCTTTTTCACACAATTCTGAATATTCAGATGTTTTTGGAGAAAACATTTGGTTCTTTCATAGGTACTCTATTATCTCAAAAATTCCTTACATATTTTAAATTTTGTATGCACACATAATTGCTTTATTAACATGATGTGATTCTTTTATATTATTTTCTCAAAAAGACAAGAAGACTTTCCTGAGGAAACTCTTCGTTTTACTCTTGTGTTAGAATAATTGGCCAGCAACATTAAACATTAATCTGCTGAAAAGCAAATAATTGTATTTTTCTCCTAGATTTTTTTTTCTCTCAGTCAATAGTAAAAAGCTAAGATACCTTTTAAAATCCTTGTTTTCCCCCTTTTTTCTCTAACATGCACCTGGATCCTTAATCAATACATGTTGGAATTCCAAATAATTTCTAATGTAAAATTTCACTAACAGCTGAACATGACAAACAGAGATATAGAACTCTAGCATTCCAAACCATTTCAGACAGACTTTCTTTAAAGCTGGAGTTAACCTATGCTGAATTTACACATGTACTGCAGTTTATAAATTTAGGTGTAAATAGAATTTTTGAAAAACAAATGTTCATTTTTATTGTCATGTAAGATGGCTTTCTCTTTTGCACAAACATTTCTTCAATAAAGAAATGTTAACCCTTGTGCAAAGAAAATTCTTTTAACATGCATTCAGTTTGGATATAGGGAAATTGTGCTTGACATTTCTCTTAAATTGTTCTCTTCAGGACCAGCCCGGTGGCTCAGGTGGTTGGAGGCCCGTGCTCCTAACTCCGAAGGCTGCCAGTTTGATTCCCACATGGGCCAGTGGGCTCTCAACCACAAGGTTGCCAGTTCAACTCCTCGAGTCCTGCAAGGAATGGTGGTCTCCATCCCCTGCAACTAAGATTGAACATGGCACCTTGAGCTGAGCTGCCGCTGAGCTCCAGGATGGCTCATTTGGTTGGAGCACAGGCTCTCAACCACAAGGTTGCCCGTTGGATTCCTCGACTTCCGCAAGGGATGGTGGCCTGCGCCCCCTGCAACTAGCAATGGCAACTGGACCTGGAGCTGAGCTGCGCCCTCCACAACTAAGACTGAAAGGACAATAACTTGACTTGGAAAAAAGTCCTGGAGGTACACACTGTTCCCCAATAAAGTCCTGTTCCCCTTCCCCAATAAAATAATTTTTAAAAAAATTGTTCTCTTCAGGTTATACTGATTTAATTTCTGATCAGATAGAACTGAGCTCATGAGGGAAAACTACCTATATTACATCCTATATTACATTATACTTGCCTGTATGTGGCTGCAATAGTAAGTGTGGAGAAGATTTTGCCTTGGAGAATGAAAGAGCCACTGTCCAAATGATGGATGAGTTTGCTTCTGCAATAATAGAAAATGAACAGGCCAAGGATTTTCCTACCTGTCTGCCCTTTGGCAGTGACTTCATCCTCTGGGTCATTTCACTTGCGATCTTCCCCTTAGGAAGGCATTTTCTTCTGTTTTATTATTCTTGTTGGGTAATGGCTGTTTATTTTGCTTTTAGACAAAAACAAAACAACTTCTCCCCAAACCCAAACACCCTTATCTGGCCTTTTGTGGCAAATTTGATTGCTCAGTTAGATTTTTCTTAATGCTTTTAATCACCTTCCTACTGATTATCTTTATTTGCTTATTTTCTTTCCTTTCCTTCTTTCATATATTAAATGGGCAAAAAGTACAAATTCCAGATCAGCAGGTATGAGCACAGTCTTATGCCAAATCAAGGATGCTATTGTCCCTGATTATGTCTGTCCAAGTTCTTCGTGGTCTCTAAGGCATAATCCCTCTTCTGGTCTCAGCTGAACTCCTCAAGTAATGGCATGAAACCAATCCTTAAACCCTTTCCCATCTTAGTTTATATCTTGGCTTGACTACTATTTCCAAACATAACCATAATACAGAAGATGAAACCATCTGGAGAAGAAAAGAGAAACAAGAGTTGCAAAGGCTGTGTTGTGAAAATACCTGCCTCATTCCTTGTACAAACACCTGAAGAGACTCTGTGTTCTGCCATTTCTCAACATCCTTTGTCAACACCACATGAAAGGATCCCAGCCCTGGAAGGACTGAGGTATCTCTGAGAAGTGTGACCTCCTCTCTGATGTAGGATTCTCTCTGTAAAAATCAGCAATAAGTGAGCTGGCCTCTTGGTCTGCCTGTCAAGAGACAAAAAACTATACTTCTTGAGGAAGCCCTGCTTTCAGGCAGTTTAAACTTTAGAAATCTCTTCCTCTTTGTTGAGGCTAAATGTTCTTTGTAACTTGGTTTCGCTGGCCCAAGTCTGTCCCCTGGAGCCTCTCAGAATAAGCCTCTTTCCTCCTCCATATTGTAAGTTCTTCCTAAATTCTTCACATGATTTAAATAGAAGCTACTATCAACTGTTAACTCCATATTCAATTCTTTGAAATCCAGCTTGGAAAACAGGAACCTTGTATTCAATATTTAGATCACAAATGAATAAGATAAAGAAGGCACCAAATCCCTTCTTCGTTTTACAACTTTCTAAATCCAAGCAAAATTGCTTTTTGTTTTAAGAACTATGAGGGACCTCAGTGATCATGTAACCCATCTCCCTCACTTTTCAGGTAAATAACCTAAGATTCAGAGATCTTGGTTGAGATCAGGTTCTTCTGGTAACACATATTAATATCCAATCTTAAATACTAATTTATTCTATTTTTTCAGAATTTTCACCTCCTACACGTTTTAAAATATCATCAGAGAAAAATAAAAACAACCACTTTAAAATTTACCCTCCATTTTCCCCAGAATACCAAATATCTAGGACACACACACACACACACACACACACACACTCAAACACACACTTGTGCATGCGCATGTGTGCACAAGTGCTCACATGTGCAGACATGCACACACAACATAAAGTGAACCTACTTCTCCTTTTTTCCTAGGTCTGACTTTTACATTAACTCAAGATTACCATTACCAAGGTGGATGCAATCAAGATACTTAGCCAAAGAGCAGACATTTGACTTTATAACTTACAAACAGCATGTACTACTACAAGTAACTTAGCTACCATATAAGATGAGGTACATATGGCTGTGTCATTGACATAGCCATGAATAGTTTTTTGGTACATGAATGCTGTGGTTATTGTGACTTCTATACTTAAAACAACTGGACTTAATTGCAATGGCTGCACTTGAAAATGTAAATCATATTTAAAAAAGAAGACTAAGAGGGCTTTCCATGTGTTGATATGCTTCTCACACGTTGATTGGTAAAAAGGATATAATAAGAATAAAATCCATGAGGACAGAGTTATGGCTAAAAATAGGGATATGCTTTGCTCCAAAATTACATATAGTCTCTTTTTCTTTAACAACAACAAAAAAAGAATATAAAAATAAAAATTCCATCATCTAGAGAAAACCACTGTTAACATTTTGGTATATTTGTCCAGTATTTGCCCCCTACATATATGTAAATGTGCAGTATTTACAAAATAGTGATCAAAAAGCTTTTTCAAGTAATGTATTGTTTTCTAGGTCATTAAATTGTTTTCAAAATCATGGCTCTCTATTTTTCTACATGCTAGATGTTCAGGCTTTTTTATATAACATATGCTCTGCTGTTGGGATTTTTTAGTCTTTCTTTCCCTACCATGACAAATAAGGTCATCTTCCCCATTTCCTGCAAATTCCAAGTGAAAAACAAACACATACAAAAAAAAAATAAAAAATCAGACCTGAGATTTTGTATCTGAGAGTGCTTCTTGAAAAAGAATTATGTAATAGCACTATTGGGAAAAAAAAAAAGGTAAAATAAAATAAATCAGAAGACATGTATCACTTTCTGTTCCAGCAAAAAGCTGACTCCAAAAATTATAGGATCACAAGTAGAAGATGATGAAAGAACAACATGGCAGACATGAAGAGAAAAGGATAGGACGATCCAAGATGGCAGAGTAGATAAATACTGTGCCTGCATCCCTCCATTAACACATTAAAATTACAGCTAAATTATAGATCAACCTGGAGAACCATCTGAAGGCTAGTCAAACAGAAGTCCTACAACTGAAAATACAAAGAAGCTATGTTGAGACTGATAGGAGGGGCAGAGATGCAGAACAGGCCCCAAAACTCCATGTGGCAGTTGAGAGTCAGGAGGGTTATCTTGACCATGGATACCCCTGGAGGAGCCAGGGACCCCAGCCCCACATCAGGCTCCCCAGCCCAGAGTACTGGTGTTGGGTAGAGGAGGTCCCACAATATCTGGCTGTGAAAAGCAGTGCAGATTCTGACAATCCAGGTGGGATGGAAGGCAGAGGGAAACCCAGACATCCTCTTAAATGGCTCAGACTCACTCGCTTGGAAGCACTCACCCTGGGCTCTGGTGGAGAATGGTGACTCAGCGGTGTTGGAGGCATACAGGGGCAAACTGAGGTGTGTGGCGTTGGGGCAAGGGCTGAAGGACAGTCACCATTTTCCCTCTGAGGGGTCCTCCTCTTGTGTAGCTGGCTGGTGGGTTCCTCTTTCTTGTGTTGCGCTCTCCCCCACGACAGCCAAATTTGAATCTGATTGGTCTGGTGAGCTCTGCTATTCCACCCTGCTGACTCACTGGGATCCCACCCCACCTAACTCTTCCAATGCCAGAGGCACTTTCTCCACACGAGCAGCCACCCCCCATCCCCCACCCCGCACACCGCATTGCACACTTTCATGGAAAACTGTCAGAGTCTGGCAGGCCCTAGGTGGGTCGTGACTGACCTTGGTGTGCTCTGAGAATTTTGCTGAGTAGCTCCAGGCTCAGCACTAGCACTAAACAAGAATTTACATTAACCTGGTGACCACAACTCTACCCAATCTAGTGACTCCCTGAAAGACCCTGCTTCAACCAACTTGTGTACCACACAAGGCTTTATCAGAAGCTGAACCTTGCAGGAGCCAGCAGGAGGCAGCAAGCCATGGGGTGTCCTGGATTTTTGCAGAGCTACCCCAGGCCCAGCACCATCCTTGGTTGGTGGCAGCCATCCTCAGTTCCCAGTGTGGCCTCTCCCAAGCACCTTCAGGTATAGCATAGGCAGCAAACAATTGCAGATTGCTTTGCAGCTATTACCAGGTAGGCCCTGGCCAGTCACAGGCAGTGGTTCACCTGGGCTTGCACTGGAGCCCCTCCCAAG
Organism: Rhinolophus sinicus; assembly: GCF_036562045.2. Classification (NCBI taxonomy): domain Eukaryota; kingdom Metazoa; phylum Chordata; class Mammalia; order Chiroptera; family Rhinolophidae; genus Rhinolophus; species Rhinolophus sinicus. Next base: position 68,769,564 of record NC_133754.1, read on the forward strand.
AGGTCCTAGAACAAACATACCTGGAGGTTGGCTTTAGACCACAGCAGAGCACCACCCAATTAACCCCACAAGCAGCATACACAAAGGGTGGTCTCAACAGCCACCAGAACCAGCTGGGGTGAATCCCACTCAGTGAGGCAAGCCCCCCCGTACAGTAGCCCATAAGCTGTGGATATGGGAAACCCCACAGCCAATCAGCCTGAGTGTCAATCCCACCCACTGATACGCCAATAGTAATCAAGGCTTCACAGTAACACAATCCATACAAAAGACACTCCTGAAGCACCTGAAGCAGATGACCAGGGAGACTGTGCCAGGGCCACACAGGAAACTGTGTCACCCTGCACTACCCTCTGTGTCATTTTCTTATTTCCTCTCCATCTCTGTAGCTATTTGAGTATTGCTTCTGCAGCCTTCTCTCTCTCTCTTTTCTTTTCTTTTTTGGTTTTAGCAACACGTAGCTCAGTGCTGACTCTTTTTAAAAATAATTTTATGTTTTATGTGTATAGCATAGTGGACATTTATATAATTTAAGAAGTGATCCCCTAACTAGTCTAGTACCCACCTGGCACTATATGTAGTAATTACCATATTATTGATTATATTCCCTATGCTTTATTTTACATCCCTATGACTATTTTGTAACTACCAATTTGTATTTCTCAATCCCTTCACCTTATTCACTCTGTCTCCCAACCCCCCTCCAATCTATCACCCCAACAAATCTAGTACCCATCTGACACCATATATAGTTATTATAATATTATTGACTATATTCCTTATGCTGTACCCTACATCCTCATGACTACTTTGTAGCAACCAGTTTGTACTTCTTAATCCCTTCCCCTTTCTTTACCCACACCCCCAAACCTCCTCCCATCTGGCAACCATTAAAATGTTTTCTGTATCTATGAGTTTGTTTCTGTTTTGTTTGTTTATTGTGTTGTTTAAGTTCCACATATAAGCAAAATCACATTGCATCTGTCTTTTTCTGACACTCCACTCAGCACAATTCCCCCCAGGTCCATCTATGCTGCTGCAAATGGCAGGAACCCATTCCCTTCCACGGCAAAAAAAACAATGCTCTATTTTATTTTCAGCAAACATCATAAACTGTAAGAAACAGGGATAATGGACTTGTGCTGGTGAGAACAGCAAAGAATTAGTGTGTATTGGAACTTTTGCCATAAAGTAAAGAATGTTCTTGGTAATGCTACTAAGACAAGAATTTACATGTTGTCATGCTGGCAAAGGAAACAGGATGCCTTTGGAGATAGATGACCTGTGGATTTTTGGTGATGGAAACTAAAGCAGACAGCTTAAGTGGCAGTGTGCTGAGACAAGCGTGTGAGGAACTACCCACTGTGTATTTTACTCAATACTGCGCAATGCAGAAAGTGTCATGCAGTCACATGTTAGAAGTAGATGGCTATGTTCCTTCAACAAAAACTTATTTAACACTTCCATACGCACAGCTCTTAGCTAGACTCTGAGGGTACAAAGATGAACCCCACACCTGTGTCCCCTGTAGGAGAGATAGGGGACACATGAACTCTCATGACATTCTGTAACTTTCCTTCCAGATGCCTGTTTCATTTTTGAATTGCACATTTTATTTGTGATACTTGTGATTATTTGATTAATGTCTGTCATCACACGAGACCATAAGTTCCATAAGGGTAGGTATGTTATTTGGTTTGTTCACTATTATTTTCCTAGCACAGTGCCTGGCACATAATATATGTTCAGTGAGTACTTGTTGAATACATAAATGAATGGATCTAAAATGCACCAAGATATTATCATGCTACACTAGTTAAAAATCACTCAAAAATATGGAATGACTTTGAAAGGAGGAGAAATGCGGATAAAAGCACAGCAATATTTTTTAAAGTCTCCATTATAGTAAGAATAGATAAGCACCCAAATTAGTTAGCCAGTAGTTAGGCCAGGGCTTTATATAACAGATGGTCAAAGTTGAAATGAATGAAATCATTACAAAAACATCATGCAGCACATTTTGAGGCTTATAGAAATACATGCAAATTCACAAATTCAAATATACGCATTGAGCGCTAACTAAGTGCCGAAAACTATGATAGGCAATGAGGATAAAATAAATAAGATAATGGTCAAAAGCCCTAGGAAAATAACATCCATGAATTTCTACTTAAACACCATAATTTAGGAAACTACAGGTGTGGAGTATAGGGCTGCACAAACTGGAGAAATCTTATGATCTTCTTTGGGCCCATAGAGATAAGGTAGGTTGGGGCCAGGCTGTGATGGGCGCTCACTCCTGTTTTATGGTATTTGTGGTATTTAATAAGCAAAGGACAGCTGGTAATGGACCTCAAGCAGAAGGGGCATGAAATAATTTAGTTTTAGCATTTACTGATCATATTTTTCTTCCATATTTCCATTAAATAAATGGTTAAAAATAATAGCTGCTGAATTCTAGACATAATTTTCATAATGTCTGAGGAAAACAATGTTACTTTTGTGGAAAAAGATTTTGTTACCAAAAAAATGTCAATTGGAAAATGTGAGTTGATTTTTAAAAATTTGTTTTCAGATAACATCTCTAAAAAGAAGGTATCTCTTCCGTTTTATTAAGAGGAAAGACCACTAAAAGGATAGAGCCATGGACAGGATAGTTACAGTTGTATTTCCTGTCATGGCAGTGTTATAGGTAATCATGTTATCATATGGTTGTGTTCATTCAGGTTATAAGGAGGAGAAACCAGTTGTCTACACTGATATTACTTTATTATGAAACTATAAAGGAAGTAAGGAAGAACAAGGAATAGTCTCCCCAGCCATAAGCAACTCAGAAGATGCTGGAAGATCAACAAGGAAACACAACAGCCCCAGGTAACATGGTAGGATGAGCTTCTCAGTCATCAGGGCATCCATCACTCCTACAGTATGACTCCGTCTCAGTTTATGCATGTGGCTCAATTTAACTGTCTTCTGCTGCGGCAGTTAACAGAGTGGGTAAGAACTCAGGTTCTGCAGCACTCACTGCCTGGGTTCAAATCCAGGCCTTGCCTGTAAGACACTTGGGAAGAGATCTCATCATCTCTATCCAATACAGTACATGCGTATCTGGCCGCATTCTTCCAGCTGCTGACTTGTAGGCCACAGGACAAACTGGATAGCTCTTTTGGATGGGAACAAATCCTTGGCTGAGTTAGGCACATGATGGAAAGTATGGCACCCTATGGGTAAGGGACTACTGTCACTGTGTTTCTCAGAAGGGAGCAGGGCAAGTACTCAGAGAACCATGGCCTGCCATCTGCTCTGCAAGAGGTGTATGCCAGACAGTTAAACAGTAAAGGCACTGAGTTGACTAAGTGACATAATAATCATATATAATAATATAACGTAAAGGATATATTTCTGCATTATATATTATACAATATATTATTGCATAATAATACATAATACATACTATATTATATAATATAGAACTATGTTATAATAATAAAGGCATTTAACTAAGCAATATAAAATGAAGTCAAGTGTAAGTTTAGAAACAAACAGAACACTTGTTCAATGTTCAGTGGTCTAATTTCTGTTGAGACCATTGCTAACACACTTCATAATTAACTACAAGAGAAAATCTACTGTTTCTATATGGACACTACTTATTAACAATAATCTTATGTGTGGCATCGCTGACATACTTGTAGTGTTTCCTGTTTCAATACAAAATGTCCATTCTAACAAGCTAAGTTAAGAAATATTATAGGATTGGTTACATCTACCTGACAGTAAAAATTATTTAAAATTTTTTTCATGAAAATCGTCAAAGATCACAAATAAGGGGATAATAACACAATACTGGTAACCCGCCCCGCCCCCATTACACCTACTTCACATCAGCAACTGCCAGTGCTTGACAGTCATACTTGATCTGTCTTCCCTCTGTTTGCTGAGAAATGAAAATGAAATTCTCAAGTACAAAAAGAACATAAATGTTAGAAAGTTCAGCTTTGAGGAGAAAATTCTATGCTTCCAAGTGTACAAATTTTTCTCTACAACACACTTTTCTTTCCATTCGCTCAGCCCTTCCCCAAATTCCGTTAGTGGCCATGGCAATGCCTCTTACGGTTGCCTTAAAGAAAATCATCTTTTTCTTTTTTCCCTGCCTCCAAACAAAGAAATGGTCATTCAAGCTCACAACCTTCTAGGGATACCACAGATCCGCCTTAGTCAGTCTGGGAAATCCCAGAAAACGTATGCACATATTTTTAAATTTGTTTTTTATATAGGAGAGTTGCAAAGCTCCTATCAGATTCTCACATGGGCCTACTACCTACAAAAGGTTAAGAGCCTCTGCCTCCGCATATCCTGAAAGCATAGAAAACATACTTTCTCACTTCCATTCATTAGCTAATTCTCCACATCAAAATCCGGCACCTGTCACCACCTCCAGGATGCCTTCCTTGATCATCTACCCTATAACTCATTTCCCTCATGTTTTCCTGCAGAGTTTAAAGCAAGCTTTCATATTTATTACATTCTGTTGAGTTCCCCTTGACTTGACAAGTATTTATTAGTCATCTACTATGTACCAGGCACTATACTATACTCATTTAGGTGTGCTTTGTCTCCTATTGCACTGTTAGAAGAGGGCAAGGAACATCACAGTATCCAGTACGTATCCTGTATCCAAGGATGTATGGCAGTTGCAGCTCCATTGAATGGAAACAAAAATGAAGGAGCAGTGCTACTTCTGTGGGCTGGCATTCAGCTCCAGGAGAACATATAAAACTAGGTTCATGATTGTTTTTCTTTTTAAATGCAAAAAGGAGACGTTTATAGAAAAAGGAAATGTCAATTTAATTATCCTGAGTACAGGTAAAGATAGCCAAGCAAAGTTTCCCTACCCTATACCAATACACTGTGGCACTAGAAAATTATTCCAGAATCACAAACTATATATATATGCTAATCCCCACCCCTTTTAGCACACTTTACATACGTACACCAGTGTCTATGTGAGGCATATACCATGTTTCCCGGAAAATAAGACCTAGCCGTACAATCAGCTCTAATGTGTCTTTTGGAGCAAAAATTAATAGAAGACCCGGTCTTATTTTACTATAATGTAAGACCGGGTATAATATAATATAATATAATATAATATAATATAATATAATATAATATAATATAATATAATATAATATATTATCATACTGGGTTTAATATAATAAATATAATAAATATAATACAATAAACATAATATAATACAATTTAATATTAATATAATATAAAGCCGGGTCTTATATTAATTTTTGCTCCAAAAGACGCATTAGAGCTGATTGTCCCGCTAGGTCTTATTTCCAGGGACACAGGGTAGTTGCAGTTGGGTCCGCATAACAAACAACTCAGCATGAAGTCCTCCCATCCCCAAGGAGTCAGGAGCATCAATCTCACACACAAAGGGCAGCAGAGCAGTTACAAAATATGCTAATTTTTCAATATTAGGCACTAGCATCTTTTAAAGTACACAGGCCATCGATGATTATTGAGTTGTTTAATAATAGAGGTTGAAGATTATCATCCTAAGGACTTGTCAGAAAGTAGTTAACCCTTCTGTTACAGAAGTAGTGGGGCGGGAGGGGGGATTCTGTTTCCAACTTTAGGTGGAACACTCTAACCTAAATTCCACCCCTCATGATAGAGGGTACCTTGATGGGGCTAGTTTTGCAAAACTTTAACAGATTAAGCATCTTGTTTTAGTGAAAAGATCTGGAGAGTCTAAGGTAAGCAGTGGCACCTTGGACTTAACCCCCTTGATGTTCGGTTATCCCATTACCTAATGGGGACATTTCCCTGGAAATAGGTGGTTGCAAGGATCAAATGAGAAAAGACGCGCTAAAGCGTCACGTTGTTGACCCCAGGTACTGTGTTGCTGCGCTCCGGGCGAGCCAGGTGTACTCGCCTTGGCGTCCTCTCCCTCGTAGGACCCGCCACGCCAGGAGGACAGACGAGAAGAGCGCGGGGAGGAGGTAGGAAGGTCACCCCTATCCCGCGGCAGAGCCTCACTTCCCGGGCACGTTTGGGCGGGGCGTTCCAACAGACTAAGCAAGGAGGCGACACTCCCCGGGCTCCGCTCCACGCCCACCGCCCCTCCGCGGCTGTCCGCCCTCCTGGCCCGAAGGCGCTGCAGCTCCCGGTTCCTGAACTGCCCGAGCCCTTGCGCCGCCTCCGGAGAGGTGAGGGCGGGTCGGGGAGGCGGGAATGGAAGTGGGGGCAGATAGCCGCGTTCTCTGGGCCGCGGGCAGTCGCCTGGCTGCTGTCGCGGCGGCCACCCGAAGGCCCCCCGCAAGCCCCAGGAGCGGCGTTTCCCGCGCGGGGCGCGCCCTGAGAAGGGCGGGCGAAGCCGGGATCCGGCTGCGGCGGGAGGAGGAGCTTCCAGAGCCGTGGCCAGAAAGGCCTCCGGGGGCCTGGCTGTAACTTCTCTTTGGAAGCCCGGACACGCTCCGGGGCGCACGCGCGCTCCCACTCGGGCACGCGCGTCCTCGGCTCTCCGCTCCCCCGCGCGCTCTCCGTCAATTTTTTCCAATTGCTTTCATTCTCACACTCTAAAATAGGTCAAGGGGTGGAAGTTACACCTGGTACAACCCCCGGTTCTGATGCAAAAGCAATTTTTTCTCCGCGGATCCGGGAAAGCATTGCAACTATTCAGTTTGGTGGCGCTTCCCGCCCCCATACCGTGCAGAACGCGCGACGACAGTGGCTCTAACAATGGTCTGCAGAGGGGAGTGGCGGGAAGCCTCTTATACAGCCTAGTTCTGCGGGCTCTGCGCCTGCCCGCCCTCCGCCGACAGGGAGGAGAGGGCGCGACAGGTCGCTTTGCGCGCGCGCGCGTGCCTGCGACTGGGGTCTGACCGCCTGGGTGAGTTCCTGTGTTTTCTCTGTCATTCCAGCCCCCGGGGGTGACCTGTTTACCTTGAAAACTTAGACGTGATCAAAACAGGCGAGCCGGCCCTGCGGTAAGGGACTGCGGAATGTGCTTCAGTGTACATCGGATAAATCAGAACTCTGAGCTGCTGGGGACATGTTTAGTGTCTTAAAGGTGAAAATGAATTTGTGTTTTCATGGAGTACACACATATCTTTGCCTTTAGAAGCTACCGTTTGGGAATGGATTTTTAACTAGCAGGAGACGTGAACTAAGATAACGTGAAGTCAGAAGTTTGTCAGAATATTTGTTTAGTTGATCTGAAAGAATTTACTGAAATAGTCAAAGCGGATGACAAAAGTACAATTTAAGAAGGAATATCAACATGGGATGATAGGATTTGTATAATGTTTGCTATATGTATGGGGTTGGTTTTTTGTTTTTTGATATTACCTGGGTTTTTTGTGAGAAATGTTATAAGTATACCGTGCTGTATGTAGGAAGATGGTAAGGCTGTAAACATCAATGCACAAAGCTTTATGTATCAGTCGGTGCGCATGCATTTAAATGTTCATGGAACATTTTGTGTGGGCAAAGAGCTAGACTATATCTATCGTTTTGAGGTTAAGGTTATTGACAATATTACAGGTAATGATTGACGTTTAACCCCTTGTTTCAGTGGCTTAAAAGTACTATTATTCATGTGACTCATGAGCCTATTGAATCCTTGGATGTTGCTGGCTAATAAATGGTTAATTTGTTTTAAAGTTTAAAGAAGGGAGGACTGTAGGTTTCTGTCCTTGACACGTGGTTTACAATGCAGTGTAAAGGACTCTGCCTTAGTGAGGGAGGCTTTAGAGTAGTTCACAGGGGAGGATTATTTGAGAAGAATGAAAATGACACCCAGATACCCATGAATTGCACATAACTTCTTCTAAAGGAGACGTTGGCAAGTTGGAAAGTATCTCCTCCCTAGGGAAACTGCTAGAGAGCTGCTTTATGCCTGCATTTGGTCAGATTTGAGAAGAGTACTCTCTATAGACTCTTCTCTTAATCCAAAAGAAATCCTAGTTCTAGAAAGATTCAAGTGATGTTCTTTGGAAAGAATTTGTCCTCTTGTGTGTGTGTCTTAACAGCTAAAGCACCAAAGCAGTTCAAAGGTTTTAATAAAATTTCACTTATCAGAAGGATGTGAAATTAAAAATACTGTCTGCGTGGTTAACTCTGCCTTAAAATGGAGGGGCAGGAGGACTGTCCCAATCAATCTTAAATCTCTGATTATGTGTATCTTCTAAAGCCAAACCTTACTGAGGAGTAAGAGGACTGTAAAGGCATTAATATTTAGAGTATTTCTGATAGGTGGATATGTGAATATTTGTATGCATTTCTCTTGTAAAGAATTTATATGCACCTTTTAGAGAGCTGGTTTCCAAATCTGAAACACATTATGAGGGCTCTATCCCTGCTTTGAAGAAGGAACAAAAGGCTGGACAAGCTTTGCAATATACAGGATCTTAATGTTGAGAAAAAAATGCATCTAAATCCTGTGTTTACTGCATTTGCTATTCCAAATTGTATTTTAAATAGGAATTGAGTGAAGCACTCATTGTAATTTAGCCCTTGGTATAATGCATCGTTGAGATGAGGCTGTCAGCACTTGTTTGTGCAGTCTTGTGTTTTACTCATAAATTAGGAAGCGTTCTGAGAAGAGAGGCATGAAAGTATTAAGATACTGGAGATTTATTTAAGGACAGACTGAAGGAACCAAATGTCAAGCCTGATTCTAGCATAGTTTGGTCCCTGGCAGAGCTGAAAATATAGAGGTGCTAAATGACCCGTTGAATGTCCTTCACCTTTTGTGATTCTCTTCTCTTGATGTCATAAGAGAAAACATAGTATAGACCTCTGGCTAAGAGATCGCCAAGAGGACTTGACATCGTTCACTTTGCATACTACTTCCCACCCAGAGAAACTTCCAGTCACTCGAGAAAAGGAATTTAGAATTTGTACTCCCATCACCTGGAGTGAATTCCAACTGAGCCATTTCCTAGTCTATGAAATGGGAGAATGATACTTCCTAAGGTGGTTGTGAGGAGCAAATGGAATAATTGGTGTAAAATGCTGAGTACAATGTTGGCACATTGTAAACAGTCTTGTAAGGAGAAAGTTCTCGACTTAAGTATTACTATCTCAAGGGGGCTTCAGAGAGGCTGTTGCCTAATTGACTGTAAATGGGTCAGTTCCCTGTGCTGGTACATTTATTATGTTCTTATAATATATACTAGACTCTTAGTAGTCAGTGTCCTTTGGGAGTTAGAGGCTCAAACTTGCATCTCCTCCACCTTAGAAAGGTCTTTGGTTAAAGAAGTTACCTGTGGTGTCTTTGGAGATGATGAGATTTAAACATTTAATTGACTAGTTTCTGTTAATGCCATGAGAAGTCGGCCCTCATAAAATACTAGTAATTCCTCGCTTTCCCATAGACAGAAAAGGTAGAGAGCATCTATCATTATGGAGAAATGGAGTATTTGGTCTTTGGAGAGGAAGCAGCAATAACATTCATTCAGTTTTTCAATCGTTCAGCATTGCCAAGGCACCCAAGAAGCCTTTGGGATGCAATAGCAAGACAAACAACCCTGACTCCTCATGGAATTCAGGTCTGCTAGTAATACATAGGTAAACCTATAATTATGCCTGTACTATGTACTAGGCAGGAAACTGTCACAGGGAGAAATGGGGAATTTGACCTGTGGGGAGGGAGGTCAGGAATGCTTGAGGTGGTGACGGAAGGTCCTTGGGGAAGGAAAAGCATTTAATGCCAAGTGAACAGCACCTGTAAACTCTACATATGCTGAGCGTGTGTGCTGATGGGGAGGCCTGTGGAGAGAACAGTATTTTGAAGAAGGAAGCAGTGTGTGAATGAGGCTGAAACAGTAGGCCTGGGCTGTGACACACATTTTCTTTTATGTTAAGGATTGTAGTCTCAGTAGAACTCTTCATTTCTTTGTGCTTTTTTTCAGACTACTCTATTGAATTATAAAAAGGATATTTATAGTCACTTTTTTAGCTGATCAGAACCTAAACCAGTATTTACCATAATTGACTAGTTTGTCAGCTCTTTGCATTATTAATTGTTTGACTTTAAAACCATTTGGATTAATTTCCTTTTTTTAATCTGACAGATTTTTATTTAAAATACATATTTTCAGCTACTATCCACATGTATGTATATATATGTAAATATATACATATATATGTATATGTATATGTACATACTATTTGTAGGATAGCTGAAAATACACAAAATAGGTATATTTATCCAGTTTGACTCTGCGTGTTTATTCTAGAGCCATAGGGACTGATTCACTTCCCGAGTCTGTAGTTGAGAACCCCTGAGCCCTGCTCTATGAAGCTATGACACAGGCCCTACAAGGCAGTGAGTCACGAGAAACAGAGATCACCCTTGGTGGGTTGCTCTCTGGAAACATCCAGGCAAGGTCAAGTGAGGAGTTTGTTATATGATCTTGTTCACCATATGAGTATGTGTGGTTTTAGTCCCTGTTTGTTATTCCCTGTTTCCTTCTCACTTTGTTTCTTTTTCCTTTCTCTCTCCCCTCTTTGTTATTTTTCCTTTAATGCTTTTTTTTCTCTTTCTCTCCAGGGGTCCCCATGATTACTTTTCAGCCTTTATAATTATGCTTTGGCCTCAACCCCAGGCCCAAAAGAGTGTTGGCCCTGGTTTGGGTAGTTCTGGATAGTAAGGTCTGTGACCTTCTTCCTGTTCTTTAAGGTGTACCCATATATCATAGATAGGCACAACCTTTTTCCCTTTCGAGGTTCTCCCCAGGCATTACCTGCTATTTTGTGCATTGAATACTCTTGTCTCTCTCTTCTCTTTCTTGTGTCAGTCAGGTTGCTGATACAGAAACTATCCAGTTACTTTAAGCAGGAAGGGGCTTCATGTGGGAATTAGGTGCTCACAAGAAGGTTGGAAGGGAAGGCTGCAACCTAAAGAAGAGAGGATGCAGGCTGAGCTCAAGGGATGAATCCCAGACAGGATGCTGAACCAGCCTCCAGTGCTACCGCCATCACTTATCACAGTATGGCGGCTGGGAATCAGAGCCATCACTGGAGCTGCTGACATCAAGAGCACACTGTTTGAGCTGTGTTCCAGTGATGAGAGAAGCGGCTGCAAAGTGCCTCTTCCTTCAAGGAAGCTAGTGACTTAACACTGCTACCAGTAACAAAAACAAGCTAGCCAACATCTTCCATAGATACCCTCCACCTCGCTTCTCATTCAGGTCACTTCATTGGTAGAATCTAATCTGCCCAGAATCCTAGCTGCAAGGGAGTCTGGGAAATGTAATTTATAGCTTTCCAGCTTCAGAGATAAAGGAATGCATAATTGAAGGGGACTGGAATGAATGCTGAGTGATACCCCATCATGTCTAACACTTAACTAGAGACTTAGCTAGAATATTTCATTCAAAGCTGGTAGATGATGTATTGTAAGAATCAAAAAAAGATCTTGTTGCTAACCAATTTCCATTTCAAACAGATAGATATTATAGACATTACAGTTGAAATTGCTGGAAAAAGCATCAAGCAAATAAATAACTAAAAATTACCAAGTGTGTGCCTCTGCATATTGTTCTATTTGATTGTAAAATATTCCTTTGTATTGGTTTAATAATCAAGGTAAAATATCAGGAAAGTAATTTTTAAAATAGTCCTCCCCACCAGACTTCCAGATAGCCTACCTGTTTGATGAATTGCAATACAAAGGAAGAACTCAGCAGAGTCTGATCAGAGAAATAATAACCTCTGATAGGCTAGTTCTTTCATTAGATGAATTATCTATGCATTTGTGTTTCTACCTAATCTTTTTTGCTCTATATCTTCAATGGTGCTTTTTAAAGGATTACAGAGATAGAAATGACATAGTAATTGGAGATTAAATTAGGAGTGTGCTTGAATTCACTCTAATCACTTATTTCATACTCTGGCGCTGGTCAGATTCCTTTATTGCAAACTATTAAAGTAGACATGATTGGATATCTACTGTTGCTAAGTAATCAATTATCATTTATTTGCACTGAGAAATTACATTAGCACATCTAGGAATTAATCTTGATTATTGAATGAAATCATTTTATGTTTGCCTCTGATATTTAGAACTGGAAAATGAGCGAAAAGCAGCTGAAACAAATGGAGTTACTAAGTAAATTTGTCAGTCTTTACATATATTTTTAAAATTTTAAACATGTATTTTTAAATTGATTTTTACATCTCTAAAGGGAAGATTCGTTCAAATATCTTCTCTGGTAGGTAATGAAATCATTTAAATGCAGAATTACATTTAATATATTTAATTTAGTTAACATATTAATAGTGTGTAAACACTATAATATGAGTGTGTTCTTTTGGGTCCAGTGGTGACACCAAGAGTTTAGCCACCAAAAATAAACACGTCAAAATAAAAACAGTCCTCATGCTCTGTAAATGCAGCTTCAAGATAAATCTACTGTTTTCTATCTCAAGCCCCCACTAGGCTGTGATTCCTAAAACCCACTTATATAGTGTATTCTTAGGAGGAAACTGCTTGAATCTAATATTGTATTATTTGATTAATTGTAAGGGAAAGTAAGTAGTGTTAATCTTTCTATGTTATAATACACACTAATGATCGCTCTAATTCCAGCTTCTCCCCCCTTCCCAGCCCAATTTTTCTCTTTCATTCATATTCAAGTAAACATTCAGGAGAAAAACCTGGCTTTTCTTTCTGGATCGTAAGAGTGTGCAGCTCTGTGGAGCTTCGAGGAATATTAAGTTGTAGGACCCAACTCCTTTTATGGATTGAAAATCAAAATGATCTTTTGATTTGCTAAGTGTATTATGAACTAGAAGAATATCTGAAATTGCTCCCTGGTTAGATCATCGATGTATCAAGTTGAAGTGGGGAGATGAGTAGAGAGAGCATGAGTTTTTGGTATAATTTTTGAAAGCAAAATTTGAGGAGAACCAAGCAAGACTAGTATTTGAACGTCCTTGAATTATTTGTTCATTCACTGACTCAAGAAGTGGATATTAAGAACCTCGGTTGTACTGGGATTGGTACCAAGTGCTAAAGATATATGGCTCTGACCTTGAGAGGCTGATGGTCTGGGGACGTAGCCGTAAAAGATTATGGTAACATGGGACTTTCATCATGAGTATGGAGAACAGTGGCTTTTTCAGAGAAAGTGGTGTGTTCTCCCATGGCGAGGTAAAAGGTGGAGTTAATTGAAACATAAATATATTTCTGACTTCAAAGTACATCTGATATTTTAAACAATGACAAAAAGGCAGCCAAGAAAGGCAAAAACTGGCAACTGTCTAAGATTATGTCTTTTATGTGCTCCCTTTAGTCCGAAGAAATAGTTACTTGTGAGCTTGTCGAAAGTTAGAGGGTTTTAGTGTTTACAGAAATAATGAGTTTATCAGAAAAGAGGACTGCTTTCAATGTTCAGAAAGTAATCAGTAATCTTTAAAAAATTTAAGGAGGGCAGCAAGGAAAGGGGGACCTCAACCCTATTGAGGAACTTCATTTCTATGGCCACAAGAAATTGAATTCAATTCCAAGAACAAAGGCTTGGAAGCAAATTTTCCCTCAGAGCTTCTAAATGACAGCTCAGCCTGGGGGATATCTTGGTTTCAGCCTTGTCATACCCTGAGCAGAAATCCCCGCCATGTTGTGCCAAATTTCTGACCTACAGAATTGTGAGCAAATAAAGGCATGTTGTTTTCAGTTTAAAAAAAAAAAAAAAATCTGAGCCCATAACATTGTACAGGACATTGAGTTTATAATTAGAGTGATTTGAGAAAATGCCGGCACATTCTGAACGTTAAGACCTTTGCAAATGCAGATGGCAATGCAATGATTTTTGCAATTATGGAATGCATCTAGGGTGACTACGTGACTTATTGTTCAATCTGGGACACTTTTGAGAGTGAAAAGGACCCTATTAATGATTGCCCAGGTAAAGAAGCACAAATGGGGACTGCCCCAGCAAACCAGGACTTAGGGTCACCTAAGATTAAGGTGCTAGTCTTGTAGCATTATTGCATTAACTGCAATATTGAGTTTTTAAAAATTGTGGTAAGATATACATAACATAAAACTTACTATTTTAACCTCTTTAAATGTACAGTTCAGTGGCATTAAGTACATGGATGGCTGTGCAACCATCACCACCATCCATCTCCGGAACTTTTATCATCTTGCAAAGCTGAAACTGTACCTGTTAAATATTGTAATAACTACCCTTTTACCTCCCCCCCCCACCCCACCCCCAACGTTCCTGGCAACCACCATTCTATTTCTTGTTTCTATGCAGTTGATTACTCTAGGTACCTTATGTTAGTGGAATCAAACAGTATTTGTCCTTTTGTGACTGACTTACTTTCCTTAGTATAATGTCCTCAAGGTTCGTCCATGTTGTAGCATGTGTCAGTTTCCTTTCTTTTTAAGTCTGAATATTATTTCACTGTATGTACGAGTATATACCATATTTTGTTTATCCATTCATTCATAGATGGACACGAGCTGCTTCCTCCACCTTTGACAATTAGGAATAACGCTGCTATGAACATGGGTGTGCAAATATCTCTGTGAGCCCTTGCTTTCAATTCTTTTGGGTATATACCCACAATGTTTATTTTCAAATGAAGAAATTAAAAATGGAGAGAAAAAAGAACATATTTTTTCCTCTACAGGATTTTTCTGTTTGTGTGCCTACTTCCTCAGCACAATACTCTGTCATACTGGAGTCCAGCTATGCCTTTGCAGAATTCATCAGAAAAAACAGCTGCTGCAGATACTCAAAAGAAATTGCCAGCTGAAGAACAACACACCCAGGCTCTCAAATTCCGTCACCACACAAGAAAGGAAGCTAGTTTTTCTGTCAGTAAGTACCATGATGCATTAACCACAGATGTTTCTAAGTGAAAAGGGCTAGCATTTAGAATGTCACAATCAAAGTCAAGTGCATGGCTGAAGCAACACAAAGAACCAGCAGATCGACAGTACGAGACTGAACAACAGAATGCTCCCTGTGACCAAGAACATTTTTGTAACACAGGGGACCATGAGCTTCCTGGAAACAGGCAACGGAACCAATAACCATCTGTTGATTTGCAAACTGAGATGAAAAGAGACAGGCTACAACAGAATGTGGACATTCCAGATACAGAGGAAAATATTCTTCCTTTGGCTGTGGAAATAGATATCAGAATGTCAATGTTGAGAACAGTAGTGCATCTTACCTCAATTTAGGTAATCTCTTTATGGGAATAGAAGCATCAAAATATAACCCTTCCTCTGAAATTTTAAGTAATTTTATTTCCACTGGGGATTTATAGTCCTGGAAAGTAGTGTTGACATGTCTAGAACAAATAAGGAATTGCCACATTTACTGGATGGGCATTGCTCCCTCTCTTAAAGTGTCTATGGCAGGTGTCAACCCTCTGTAGAGTCAACAGAGGAAACTCACTTATTTATAACAGCAATCTGGAAGGAACTTGGTAAATGTTTGGTTATATTAGTAATGACCAAGTGTCAGAAAATACATCTGCAGAAGTTATCTGCTAATCAGAAATGGTAGCTTAGAATCAAACAGGTATTAAGGAGCTTTGAGAAAAAATGGGCTCAGAGTGAATATCGTATGGTTTCCCAGAATGAACAGTATCCATAGATCTGCTTTCATCAGACTGTGCCTGTATTGTTGAGGACTGGAAATTAATAGGCAGGTCCATATGAAAACCTGCACATGGATGTTTTAGCAGCTTTATTCATAATTACAAAAAATTGGAAATAACCAAGATGTCCTTCAGTAGGTGAGTGGATAGCCCTGCCACGGTATCTCCATACAATGGAATATTATTCAGTGATGAAAATATCTATCAAGCCACAAAAAGACATGGAGGAACCTTATGCATATTGCTAAGTGAAAGAAACCAGTCTGCAAAGGTTAAATACTGTATGATTCCAATTATATGACATTCTGGAAAGATAAAACTATAGAGACAGTAAAAAGATCAGTGGTTGCCAGGGGGTTTTTTTGGGCAGGGAAGGGAAGAATGAGTAAGTAGAGCACAGGGAATTTTTAGGGCAGTGAAACTTCTGGGATACTGTAATTGTGATACATGACATGCATTTGGCAAAACCCATAGAGCTGTAATATACACAGAGTAAACCCTAATATAAACTATGGGCATTTGTTCATAATAATGTACCAGTATTGGTTCATCAGTTGTAACTAGTGTTCCACACTAATGCAAGATGTTAATTAAAAATTACTTAAAAAAAAAAAAAAATATATATATATATATATATATATATATATATATATATATATATATGCATACATATATATACATATAAATAAATAAACTAACAGGCCCTTCATCTGGTGCTAGATAGAAGATGCAGAAAACGTTCACTTCAGGAGTCCAGGTGATGCCATGTCAGGTGGTAGGGAACAGAGCTCCAGGTCAAAGACATTAATGAATGAGAGCAGTTCCAGTTGGAATGTCTAATCTGCTACCCTGCGCCTGAGGTGCAGATATTACCCCCAGCTTTCAGCAGGTGAGGAAGATGCACCCAACCAGGCTTCTGAGCAAAGGACATAGTTCCTTGCCACCCAGTTCCCTGTTGGCTTAGGACTTGGGTCAGGGCCCACAGAACCCACTGACAGACAGGCCTGAGACCAGAGAAAATGCAGACCTGAAGCTGCGAGGCCATCTGCCCTCAGGGCCCTGCAAGCTCCTACCATCCACTTTTCCTACTGCAGACGTTGATGGGATTCTCCATGCAGGAAGCTCTTGAGGCTTCGCATCCAGATGGTAGAAATGCAGACCTAGTTCTTGTTTTGCTATAGCAAAGAATGTTGTAGTTACTACATGACCATGGAAAAGCTACATAGATAACCATGCACACTCATATGTATGCAGTATGTATAGAAACCTGCAAGCAGAATGTTGAGCCAGATATTATAAAAGATTTTTTTCCCAGCTCAAGTAGTTTATAGTTTTTTTTGTCTGATAATTTGTCTATTCTTCGTGTTAAAATTTGGGCCTTTGGAAATATATTGGCGGTATGTGCACATAAAAGCTTTTTGTTCTCATTAAGATGATATATTCTGGCCTAAAATTGATGTACACCACTTTAGAATGATAGTGAATCTTTAAAAAGTAGAAGCTACTAGAAATCCTACCACTTGACCAGCTAAAGTCAGGTCAACTTGACACTGTGGCTCTCTGTGCTAGAGGCAAGGTATGCCCTGTGAACTCAATTGTCAGGTTATAAACTTCTAACTACGTGGTTTGGTGTTTCGAATTATTCCCAGTATGCTGTGTATTATGATTCATCCATTCAAACAGGAAGTTGAAGAGTAATTGAATAATTAAAAAATGGAGGAAAAACTGTGTTATGACATGAAAATTTTTATTACAGGTAAATAGTAATCTAAAGCATTTATATAGGTTATTGAATACTTTGTAAAACAACTACTTTAGATAAAGCTGTGACTAAGTAACTCCTGTTTTCCTGGATTTGTTTATGTAAACCAGACTGCGTTGTGACGTGGCGGATCTTTGGGCTTGTTGAATTAGTACACGTGGATTCTCGTCGTCAGTCTTAAGAAACTAATTATAACGTTTTCTTTTCTTTGCTGATTGGCTCTCAAGTGACACCAATGACATTAGTTTTCACCTACTATGACATAAAGCTTAAACCTCATTCCACACAGCTGATATTTTCCTTGGCCCTTTCTTCTCAGCATGATTATTCCCTGTCAGTCCTTGTACCCTGCAGCCATCTCCTTTGTGAATTTCTAAGCATCATAAATCCTTCACTTGAGCAGCACACCAACTGTTTGAGGCTTCTTGCTTACTGGATGGTCAATGACGTCAGAAATAATACATTCTGCTCCAGTTGCTAATGGTCAGTCCTAGAGGTGCCAGCAAAATGGCCATCCTGTGGAATTCAGTCATAGTTTTTCTCAAGGGTAATGTTGCTATAAAATCTAGTGATGGAAGCATGTGGCAGGAAAACCTGAGAGACTCGTGAGATAGAGTGGGGTCGCAGTGGGTTGCAGAGAGGAAAATGAAGGATGAGGAAGTAGGCAAGGCTTATGGACCCCTCTTGAAAAGGAAAGAAGAAAGAGGAGACTAAAGCTTGAAAGCCGAAGCAGGGTCTGGGAATGGCTTGTGTTTGTGTGTAGTTTTCCGTACCTATTTAAGGAGGAGGAACTCTGTATCTTTGCTGGCTGAGGAGCAGAGGCAATTGGGAGAAAGACGGAAGGTGGGAAGAGAGAGGATAGTCCTAGGAAAGATGAGAATAGAGGAGAGATGCTAGCCTTTGAAAGGACTCTGATAATTCTGAAACAAAACGGATGTACAAGCTTTGGGGATAGAAGGAGCGAAACAGAAGTAATTTACATTTTCTTCGTGAAGTAGGAGCAGACTTAGCCTGATAAGGCGCTGTTTGTCAATGTATTTGTCAATGTCTCAGGTTTTCTGGGGAAATTGAAGTTCCCAAAGTAACATAAACAGTTAAGCTTTGGGTTTGTATCTATTTGCCCATTTTTGACTCTAAGTTTTGTCATGCATGAGCTGTGCAACTTCTCATATTATACCAATTTAGGAGGCCATAAAACAAAGATCTGATGGTTGCAATAAAGTATTGGTTTTAGTAAGGAAAAGCTACTTTCAAACACTCAAGTCATTATTGTCATATTAATTATTTTGGTTATCTAAAAACTATTTTTCAGAAACACTGTATTGACCTTTTTTTAACATTCATGTTTCAACATCATTGGAAGTGTGGTGCATCTTACAGTTGATAGCATATCATTGACTTTCTTGGTAAAATAATTGTGCATGTTACAAAATAGTGTTTTAATCAGCATGGGCTGCCTTAGCAGGCTGGGTGGCTGAAACAATAGAAATTTATTTTCCTACAGTTCTGGAGGCTAGAAGTCCATGATCAAGGTGCCAGCCCATCTGGTTTCTGTTGAGAGCCCTTTCCTAGCTTGCAGATGGCTCTTTTGCTGTATCCTCACATGACCTTCCCCCTGTGTGCAGGTGGAGAGAGCTCTCTGGATGTCGATCCTGTTGGATCAGGGCCTCACACTTATGACCTCATTTAACCTTAATGATCTCCTTATAGGCCTCATGTCCAAATACAGCCACACTGGAGGCTGGGGCTTCAACACAGGAGTTTGGGGGAGAGACACAAACGTTCAGCTCAGGAAGATGGCATCCTAGATTCCATTAAGTATTGTATTCTTCACCATCTTAATCTTAACAAGCCATCCCCAAGACATATTTCCATCTTGCATGGAAGCTTCAGGTTCCATCTTTTGTCTTATTTATTTTTTAATTTAGAATCAGAACTCTTTTATTTAACTTTTTTTTTTAATAGGTCATGTTGAAACACTGTGAAGTTTAAAATGATGGTATTTATAGTTTTAAAGTAGAAATAGTAGACTGTGGATCCTTATAGGCTTACCTCTGAAGAAACAAACAGTCATAAAATGGAGTATGAAAACTGAAAAAAATTAAACTTTCCAAAACAGTCTGGTTTATTCTGAGCACAGACTTAATAAATCCTGCTGCTAGGAGAAGTACAATTTACTGCCACAAGAAAGATTAAAATGTCAAGCATATTCTTATCAAATGCAGCGCAAGCTGCCTGCAAATTAGACCGTACTTTCAGCTGGTGTAGTTCCTACTTCTGTGCAGCTTTCATAATTGTGGTGCTTAGAATTGAAAGCTCTGTGCACAATGTAAACATTTAAACCCCACCTCCACATTGGTATTCATAGCAGGTGTGGGTTGCTACAAACAATGGAGGGAACTACAGGATCCGAGCTGTTAGGAGTTCAGTGTCAATGAAACGGAAGTAGTCCTGACATGCACGCACAGCAAGGAGATGGCGCCGGGGAGCTGGTTAAAAGGCAAAAGGCTGACAAACAGAGGGCCAGTGCCCAACAACTTAACAGGAGATCGGGGGCAGCAAGTCTTTTCAAGCATCCAGGTCACAACTCAGAACCAAGAAGGCCTGAGAGTGGGCAGTACAGATGGCGCCATACTGGTTTCTCCAAAGCTGAGCCCTCTGATGACCCAAAAGTCTTTTGTCCTTCATATTTTAGGTAGGATTCCAAAAGATTTAGTTGTCTGATTTCTTTTCAGCCCAAAGCCCATCAAAAGCAGCAAATTTGAAAGTAGAAGAGGGGACAGAGTGTGAAGTGACTGCCGACAGCAGGGCCGGGCCGAGAAACAGTAAAGAACTATGAGAAACCTAGTGTCGCTTAGTGTAGATGCGGCCACTCCATAAGCCTTGGGGAGCATTGCTGCTCTATGATACTTTGTCATAATTAGGTCCTATGTTATCAATAAAAATGTGCTATTTTTAGGCCATTTAGACAGAATGTGGCCTATATTAGATTTCCATAAAAGTAGTTAAAATAACTAACACCTTGGTACTGAAAGGATCATCCTCAGCTATTTCTAATGTTAAATTATGTGACACAGCTTTTTATTAAAATTGGTCTGAATTTTGAGTTCAGTACCTACTTACTTAGTGCAGGACTTCTTAGACTAGTACGCATGCGAATACCATCCACCCTCCCAATGTAAGTGTGGTGGGAGCTCAGAGCGCAGTCTGGCTTCCAGGGCAGGAGACCAGGGGACAGATCCCCTTGCAGGTTGGCTGAGCCTGTTTATTCAGGAGCTGGGCACAGTGGGGAGGTGCATGGTGGAGGCCCCATGTCCCCAGATCAGAGGAGCAAAAAACTAGAGATGACAGTGTTTTCATTATTGTGTTTACATTTTAGTGTCCCTTTCGATCTTCACATTATGAGATTATAATCCAAAGGCAATTTTACAATCAGGTAGCGTTCATCGTCAGTACCAATCCCAATGGTTAATACTCCAGAGGTATGGGAAGTAGAGGTGATACAATTCTAGGTAGAGTACACAGAAAATTGTACCGGGAAGCAGAAATGTTCTGTGTGTTTCATGTTCAAGCACTGCTTAACTCAAGGGTCCAGGGGAAATCATTTCTTGTATTTGTTTTCTCTCTGAAATGATCATCGAAACATACTTACAGTGCCCTGGACTCTTTGATCAGTTAAACTAAATACTAGCACAAGTAAAAAAAATCATGCAAGATTTTAGGAATAGGTGTGTCCCATAAAGGCACCAGAGAGTGGCAGAGCTAGAACTTGACCTCAGGACCTCAGGGCTTCAAAGTCGTATTGCTAACTCCTGCACCACCCTACCACTTCCACACACAGACTGAACCGCACGGACCACAGTGAAGTCAGGGAGTATGACAGTGATGGTTTGCTCACCCTGGAAGTATTTCCTGAGGTAGAATTGATATTAACATGACTTTTTCCTGTTAGCATTTGACCAACTCAGGCCTTCTCCGTTTAGATTATTTTTAACTTTTCTCCATTAATGCGCTATACCTAAGTGAATCGCTTTTAATTAAAGTGGTTCTTTAACATTGGTTTAACATTAGTGAAGGCAAAGCCTCCTGAGTTTTAAATTTTTCTCATTAAGTATGGAAACTGTCACTCCCATGGTAGAATTACAATCACTAATCCATTTAGAATGCCAGAGGAGTGTTAAATATGTCTTCAGAATATTGTCTTTATGCCGTATAGTGATTGTCAATATGAAAGTAGTAGCTAGGACTAAACTATTAACAAATTTTTAATTTGTTTTGAAACGTTGTTACAAGTTTGATTTTGCCATTGTCATTTCACAGCTGAAGGGCCTTGTAATACAGCGTCTAAAATAAGACACTGTTTTACAAATTTGTATTTTAAATGAGATGCTACCCACATCACAAAAGACATACATACTAAGGGAATATACAGGTCTACAGGAATGTGTAGCTTTGCTGGGATGCAGCCTGTTTGATGAGGATGAGCTTAGGAAAGGAAACAGGGTGGGCAAAGCTTCCTGACTTCCGTTCCTTTAGTCTAGAAAGCCACACGGGCTTTCTCTGTAGAATGGCGGTAAAAGAAGAAATTTCCTTTTATAAGCAAATATCGATCCTTTAGCAATTCCTGATTTATTTGTCATAAAGAGCTACCATAGCTTCTAGTAAATTACTAGAGTCTCTCCATGCTTTCTAATCAGAGGTTTGAATTTTTATGGAATGTGATCAGGTTAGTGATGTTTCGAGCTGCGAGCTGATGCCCAGGTCGAGTCCTTGTTCAGCTGCCCCCCTGAGAGGCCCCAGTCCTCAGGACGGTGAGAACAGGCAGCCCCAAGGTGAGCCCTGGTCCTCACAGGGCCCCAGAAGGGCATCGCCATCTCTCCCAGTAGGTATTTTCCAATTTGACAATGTTGGTTACTTACTAGGAGAGCTGAGGTGTGACGGATCTGCCGTGGGCCCTTTATTAAGCACACTGGCCTGGCCAGACCAGCATCAAGAGAGAAGCCACAGAGCCGCAGTGCTTAGAAGTGGTCACCGAGGCATGCTCCCACTTACATCCTGTGAAACCAAAGTCCTCCCCCTGCTGATGACACCCAGACTCTTCCTGGGCTCTCAGACGGTGCTGCCTACTTTTGTGCTCCCATAGGCTTGTAAGTCCACCTTCCTCTTTGTTGAGCTGTTTGTATATAAACACACACAAATATATATATATATATATATATATACATATATATATATATATATATATATATACACACACACACATATGTATACATACATATCTATATCTATCTATCTATCTATCTATCTATCTATCTATCTATCTATCTCTGTATATCTACATCTATTTCTATCTCTATAACTATGTATAGGATGCCAAAAAAATTATACACATTTTAAGAGAGGAAAAAACTGTATTAAAATTGTAGTAATATATGCTGATAACCAAAGATGAATACAAGTTATGTTGTGTATATATATTTTTGGCACCACCGGTATATGTGTGTGTGTGTGTGTGTGTGTGTGTGTGTGTGTGTGTAAATATATATATAGAGAGAGAGAGAGAGATTGAAGTATATGAGATTCTGGGCTCCCTCATTGATACTGAACATCCCTTCCCTGTAATGCTTTCCTGGTGATAATGCCAATACTACTTGGTTTTCTTGCAAGTAAGAAAAGTGTATTTTCTTACATACATATACATACATATATATACATATATATATATATATATATATATATATATATATATATAGTCTTACATCACTAACCTGGCCACAGTACATGTATATAATATGTATATATTACATATACAAGTACATGTATACATACACACATACTACATTTTACTTCTGTGAACAAAATTGTATGAAAACAACCAGAAAAACAAAAACCAAATTTACTCTGTTGACTTTTGCAGACATCTGTTATTATTAAACAGAGCAGTCATTCTTTTACTGTCCTTGAACTTTTGGTTCTGAGATCTGTAAGCCCCCTGGTTCTCTTTATTTCTAAAGTAGCATTTGATTGACTTTTCTATTGTATTGTATTCTCCATCACACATAAGAGTAAAGAGAGAACGTTTATGACAAGTGCACTCCACTTCACCCTGTACCATCCTTCCAGTTCACTCTCATGGCCCCACCTTGGGTGCAGGTCTCCTTCCTGGTCTGCCTGTGCTCCGTTGTTAGCATCTCCCCCTGACCCTTTTGGGCTGTCTTACACCTTTAGATGTCAGTGAAAGAGAAGAGTTGGCTGCCCTGACCTGGTCTTTTTGAGCTTTGCAATGTGTTCCAATGTGTTAGACAGGTAGTGCAGCCGTCAATATTAATGCTGTGCCACAGATTAGGAGCTTAAGACTATCCAGCCAAGTTTAAAAAGTATTAGCTACAGAAAATTATAATTTCATTTGGAAATGGAAATAGGAATTGGCTCCAAAGCTTTCATTCAACTGCTTACTGTCAGTCACCTCACCCTTTTCCAGTCACTCAGTCGGAGTAGGAATGTGTTGGGGACTGTGATAAAAAGCAGTTCAAGGCTTGTCTAGGCTGTCAGTTTTTGGAAAGTTATGTTGTGCATTTGGGTTGTTAAAGCGCATTTCTCTATGAAAACCAGAGTCTTCAAAGAAGAAGGACACTTTCTTTATACTTAAGAGAAAGTAAGGTACCTACAGAAGCTAAAGTGACTTGCCTAAAGTTGTACTGCCAGGGACAGACGTGGATCTCGGTGTTTTTCTCCCAAGACAGTATTTTCAGATCACACCACAATGCTCTGAGTTCTACTTTTAAAGTTTTATTTGTGAAGTTTAATGTATTTTATCAGTTCACTTCACTACTTCACTTCTGACACTTCTGGTCACCAGATACGTGGGTGTTTGCAGCAAATAAGGCAATTCTGCAGCACGAGTTGGGTGTCCCACAATTTAAACTCAATTCTGACACCATCTGCCTGGAGCATCAGATCCCACAGGTTAAGGGCTCAGTCCCACAAGACTGCTCCCCCCACCCCCCTTCAGCCACCAATTGCAAATCCAGGTTATATCACCTGTGCTTCTGACCAACCTGCTGACCTTCTGACCAGTCAATATGTTTCCCCCTCCTTGGGTTTGATTAATTTGCTAGAACAGCTCACAGAACTCAGGAAAATATTTTACTTATGAGATCACTGGTTTATTTTTAAAAGAACTCAGGAACAGCCAGATGTAAGAGATGCTTAGGGCAAGGTTGGGACCTCTCCCAGGTCCCAAACTTCTGTCCCCTTGGAGTTTGAGGTGTACCTGCCACCCTCCTAACAGGTGGGTGCGTTCTTGTCCATCAACATGGAAGCTCTCTGAACCCTGTCCTTTGGGTTTTTATGGAGGCATGATTGATTAAATCACTGGCCATTGGTTTTAAACTCAACCTCCAGCCCCTCCCCCTCTCTGGAGGTCTGGGGATGGGCCTGTCAGTCCAACTCTTTAATCACAAGGTTAGTTCCCCTGGCAACCAACCCCATCCTAAGGGGCTTTCCACGGGTCACCTCATGAACATTAACTCAGGTTTAGCAGAAAGGGGCTTGTTATTTATTAATAACAAGACACCTATTTCACTTTTATGCTCTGGAGCTATTTCAAGAACTGGGGAAAATACTAAATATTATGAAAGAAGATGCCCGTATGGCTTTTATATAGGAAATTACAAGGTTTTTAGGAGCTATGTGCCAAAAACAGTGGACAAACACCAAATATATATTTCTTATTATAAATCACAATATCACACTGAATGACTATCTCATGGATAACATGCCCTAATGTACAAGAAAAATATAGAGAAATCCCCACTGACAAAAATTATTAAACAGGAAAATGAGGGAAGAAAAGCAGAGAATGGATAGTGCTAATAATTTCAGAGAGTTTTGCAAAGTTCAGCTACTTATTTTCCCCCAGGTATGTTTACATGTAGTTATAACTTTTACATATTATAAGCATTTTACATGACCAAAATTATTTTGTTTTGTGTCTTATGTTTAAATTAAATATATTCTCTTCATTTATCTGATGAAGATGATTGGGCCCCTGCGATATGCCAGGCTGTGTTAAAAGTGCTGTGTGTACGAGTACACAGCAGTGAGCCAGAAATAGCT
The DNA here is from genome assembly GCF_036562045.2 of Rhinolophus sinicus. Classification (NCBI taxonomy): domain Eukaryota; kingdom Metazoa; phylum Chordata; class Mammalia; order Chiroptera; family Rhinolophidae; genus Rhinolophus; species Rhinolophus sinicus. The sequence continues at coordinate 68,795,095 of NC_133754.1, forward strand.
GATTTCATGGTGTTTACAAACTGGTTGGGAGACAGAGGCAATAAACAACTATAACTATAGCAGGATGTTGAAATGGAATTCTTTCTTGTTTTCATGTTTTTGCAAAGTAGTGCAAAAATATGGTAGTAATAGGCAGCATCTAGTCAGAAAATGGAAACCACACTAGTAATATTGGCAGATGGAATGAATAAGGAGTTGGCTAAACAGATATTAGAGGACTGAAAATGCAAAAAGGGATCAAATGAGGTAGGACAGCAGAAGCAGTTGCAGCCCTGTGCTGGGGGAACAAAAGCAGAGGAGTTGCTTATCAGAACCTAGAGGCTTGGAGGAGGGGCCCCCAGATCTGGGAGGCAGACCCCGGGAACTCAGAGGAAAGTATGGAGTGGGAACCCAGACCTCTGAGAAGGGGACGCTGGTCTGCTGGTGTGGATAGCTTGAGAGCTCAGATGAGGGGCCCTGAGGACTGGGGACTGTTTGGCCGGTGCGGGTATCTCGTAGGGGTGTGCAAAAGGGCTGGACCTAGGAGAGTGGAAAACCCTGGGACCGAACCAGCTGTTACTGGAAACAAAGGCTGCTGCTAGAGTGAAGGGCTGTTGCCAGGTAACTGGCAGGAACAGGCAGTGGCTACAGTCTGGTCCCTTCTCCCTCCTCTAGGCTTCCAGGCTCCCTCCGGTGTGCCCTGTTTGCAGAGCCCTTGTCAAAGAGGAAATGTTGTTTGCACAGCCCTCACCCCCACAACACACAGCAGCGTGGAGAAGGGAATGGAGGGACCATAACTTCACAACATGCAGTCCCAAAGATGTTAGGTGGCAGTTGCTCATGTTCTGAAACTACTTGCCAAAATACCCAACAGGACTTACAGAAGAGGGTGAAATCATGTTTTTTAAATTGTACTGAAATATACATAACAGAAAATTTACCATTTTAACAATTTTTCAGTGTATAGTTCAGTGGCATTCAGTACATTCACATTGCTTGCAACCTGTCTCCAGAATTATTTTCATCTTCTTAAGCTGAAACTCCGTACATGTTAAACACTAGCTCCCCATTTGCCCCATCCTCTGGCAATCACCATTGTACTCTCTGTTTCTATGAATTTGACTATGCCAGGAACCTCATGTAAGTGGATCATACAATATTTGTCCTTTTGTGTGTGGCTTAGTTCACACAGTATAATGTATTCAAGAGGAGATGTTTGCAGAGCCCTCACCCCCACAACACAAGGGTGGAGAAGGAAGGGGAGGGAGCATAACTTAACAACAGGCACACTCCCAAAAACATTAGGTGGCAGTTGCTCTCATGTTCTGAAACTCCTTGCTAAAATATCCAACAGGACTTGCAATAAAGGCTGAAATCTGTTAAAATCTGGTTTTGTGACTGTTAGACCAACACCCATGTGGAAGGACTTGGACATTGGGGAGAGGACGTATTTAGAGAAGTTTTTAGGGGGTTCTGTGAATGCCCCCAACCTTTTCCCTGCTAACATGCAAGAGCATGTGTGTACATGTACACACACACACACACACACACACACACACACACACACACGGCATCTTGGGAGAAGAGAGGGAGGTGTTTCTCCCATACTTAAATCAAGTGGCAGGGCTTCAAAGGGTCCACACAGAAAGCTTGATTTGTGCCACGTGCCGTGTAGAAGACACAGTAGTCTGGGGTCAGGCATGCACCTGAGAAATCTAGAGGTTGGTAGAAGCAGCCTGTGGCAGCAGAGTAGGTAGGAGGTATTGTGGGAAGTGCAGCTCACTGAGGATAGATCAGAGATAAGTGCTTTCTTTGGACCAGATGTGGCATTGGCCGATGCTGCATAGGATCTCATCTAGAGACACAAAGAGTTTGCGGGTAAATAATGCCGGAGGCGTAGAGCAGGATGACCAGCTGCGGAGAGACTATCATAAGCAGCCAGTGACAGTGGACTACCCATGTCAGGAAACTACAGGTGAGAGATCTGCAGGCTGATCTGCACAGAACTGATAAAGGCATTCCATGGGGGGCCATGAAAACGCTCCATGGAATAGAGAAACAGCCTTCAGTTCCCACCATGCCAGAGATCACTGACTCCAGCTAACAGTGAAAAAAGGACTTTTCTGGCTTCCTGACCTCTCCTTGCCAGCGGCCCCTCCAACCACTGCAGTACGGAAAGTGTGGGAAACAAGCTAGGGTTGGGTAGGGAGGGGAGCTCGAAGAGAAGAAACTACCACCCCCAACTTCCCACCTTCCGCTTCACCATGGCAACAGGCCCAACCTGAGGATGGGAAGTTTCAAATTGGAGTGAAACTTGGAGCTTTGGTTTTATACTGGACAGGGAATGTTAGTTTCGAAAGGAAGAGTGTTTGTGAATAAGGTGATTTAAGGAGCACATTTTGTTATCTGAAAGTTACTGAAAAATCGGGGGGTCTGCCCAAGTTTCATTCAAGGGCAGAGGAGGAAGGAGTGCCACAGAATAGGTTTCCAGGGTCACTGAGTCACCTACAAATCCTGCTTGTTTGACATGACAGTTTTGTAAGTCAACGCTTCCAGTGGTGGGAAGGCTGTGGGCAAAACGAAGCAGTGTTGGAATCTGCAGTGCTGCCGCTCTGCAGTCAAAGTAATGATTTCAGGTTCATGTACAGTGAGCAAAAGAATTTGCTGCTTTCTTGCATAAAAGAGGAGGGCATGAAACAGGACAACGGGGTAAAGCGTTTTATTTTTTTTCAAAGTTACTCCCTGCACTACTCTGTTTGCTGGATGCAGCATGTGGTCCTGGGATCCACAGATGTTTTATGATCAGCACGATGGGGGAAAGTTGGGGTGTCAAAGGAAAGCCAGCAAGTAGAGACAGCATTTTTGAAGAACTTTGCCATAAAAGAAAGCAGGGAAATTAGGACTTAAACTGGACAGTGATCTGTGGTCATGCTTGGGAGGGTTTTATTTATTTTAATTTTTTAAAGTTGAGATGTTGATTTTTTTATTTTTTATTTATTTATTTTTTTGCTAATGAGAAAGATCAATAGCATGGGGGAAACTGATGATTGAAAAGAGAGGGCAGAGGGTTGCAGCACAGAAGCTGTTGAGCTGTCAAAAGAGCATAGGATTCAGCTTTTCCTCCCACTTGACACTTACCTACCAGCACAATATTTGCCAGATATAGTGAGTGTCATTGTGGATGAAGAGATGAGTCAGGTGTGGTCATTGTTCTTAAAGAACTGAAGGTCAAGTTGGGGAGATAAACAAGCATGCAAGAACGCTTTATCAGTTCTGTGATCCATTGTTCCTGAGCAACAGAAACTGACTCATGATCTGTGGGCTGACGAGGAATTTATTGAAAGGATATGGAGGGCATAGAAAGCCAGCAAACCAGATTCAGAAAATAAGTGTGTCCCATGGCAGCTCCAAAATGCCAAGACCCTGAGGTACTGTCAGTCTGAGCAGGACCCTCTGCCACCGACGAAGACTTCTGCTGCCACATTAGGCATCGCTGTCATGGTTCTCCTTCGGGTGTGAAATCCAATAGCCACTACATGGCAAGAAGCAGGCCATCTTGCCATAGCTTAGCTGATCTTTGGCCAAACCATGTATGGCATCTTGATTCTGGTAGGCCACCACTGAGCCCAGAATTTGACGTATCAGATGGACAAGCCCCTAGAACCCCCTCCATTTTGCTCAGGTTGGGGCAGTGAACCCAGACCCTCTGGTAAGTGCACCCATATTGATAAACCTGGTACAATCTAAAATTGTATTTTTCTGTCTTTGGCAAGCTCCTTCAGAATCTATACATGTGGATGTTTATCTCAGATCTCTTGTCTTCTAAATTCTGCTGTCTGTAATTCTTCTGGTGGTTAAGCCTTCCGGCTTTGACTTTGTAATTGTCTCGCCGGGCTGTGCAGAGAAGTGAGTCCGTACAGATCTGGGGACAGTGAGAGGTGGAGGGAATGTGTGGTGTGGAGTGGGCGGAACTCCGTCCCCTTTTCAAGAAACCCCCTCTGGTGGGGAAATTGTAGGGCCTACAAGGAAGTAATGATTGTCCTTATGAGGCAAGGGAGTAGGTGCTGTATCTGTACATTCTCAGTCCTGTTCTCCGCCCTCTTTTGGCAGGAATGGCCTGGCCAGGACACGGCTGCCATTGTCAGGGGCTGCAGTCACGGCTGGACACCATCAGTTCCCTTGCTTTTGAATGACTTGCTTTTGATTCAGAGTCCAGGATGACAGTTCCTGATGGACTGGATCTGTGTCACAGGACCAGGACGTCTGTCCTAGTTCCTAGGGCTGCTGGAACAAATTGCCATAACCATGGTGCCTTAAAACAACAGATACTTATTTTCTCACAGTCCTGGAGGCCGGATGTCCTAAATCAAGGTGTGAGCAGGGCCACGCTCCCATTAGAGGCTCTGTAGGAGGAGCCTTGCTTGCCACTCCAGGTTCCTGTGGTCCCAGGCCCTCCTTCCCTGGCTGGGGCGGCCTAGCTCCAATCTCTGCCCCTGTCTTCAGTGGCCTTCTCTTGGTCTTCGCTGCTTTGGTCTCATAAGCATCCTTGTTATTGGATTTAGGTCCCACCTGGATAATCCAGGGTGATCTCATCTCGAGATGCTTAGCTTAATTACATCTGCAAAAGGCTTCTTCCGAGTAATTTTACTTTCAAGAGATCTTGGAACAGATCCTCCTCTTATGACCCTGAGAAGGAACCAATCTTGCTGACCCTTTGATCGTGGACTTCTGGCCTCCAGCACTGTGAGAAAATAGGTTTTTGTTGTTTAAACCCCCATCCTGTGCTTCCTTGTCATGGTAGCCTGAGCAAACTAATACAGCATCCAACCAGGGGCCAGAAGGCAGGGAAGCTCCCTGCTTCAGTGTCTGTGGTGAGGCAAGGCCCTGCATTTCACCCTTACTTCACACTCTGGGGTCATCTGTAGTGAAAAGTACAGCTGGATGTGAGACAGCCAGAATACACCAGACGATGGCCACCGTAGTGCTAGCACTGACGTGTAACTATATAATCCAGGGAGGCACGAGGGAGCACAGGTGGTAATTCCTCGCTGGGGGACAGAAAAGCGTTCACAGAGAACATGACCCAAGCTGAACCTTCAAAGATAATTGTGTCTGTCAGGTGGTCTGGAGGAGAATCCAGGCCGAGGGAATAGATGAGCAAAAGCATGAAGATGCCAAATGTCTAATGAATTCAGAAACTCTCAAGTCATGAAGGTAAAGCAGTAGCACATTAGATGAGCATGTGCCTGCAGGCAAATCAGCGAAGTTACAAGGTGACTCCATTTTCCTTTCTCACAGCAAGAGTTTCTCAATGAACGAAGCAATCATTGATTTACATTCTGGTGCAAAGTCCTTATCTCCTTATAAGAATCAGTTGGCTGGCTGGCTCCTTTGAGTAGCACTGGTAGGGTGTGGGGTGGAGGGGTGGGCCATCATAAGGGACAGTGCTGGAGGGTGGCTGGGGTCAGCTCATGGAGGGTTTGATATGACATGCTAAGGCATTTGGACTTTCTCTTTAGTCTGAAGGGGGGGCGAGACATCACCATGCTGGTGCTATAGAGGATAAATTTCAGGGCACAGAGCTGTTACGGCAAGGGGACTGGTGGTTTGGGAAACCATTGTATTAATCTGGTCCCCCAAACTCAGTTCTTTATTCCAGTGTTGGTTTGTGACAATGTTTTCATCAATTTGTAGTGGAATGAGAAAATTAAAGGTTTCATCAGTTTTTCATAAAGCTAAATTTTATTCAATTTTAAAGGACTTCTTTAGTTCACTATTATGACCTCCCAACTTTTGTGGGGGTAAATTGTCTATTCATCTATGCAATAATTGTGACAATAAATAATAGGGTGTGTGTGTGTGTGTGTGTGTGTGTGTGTGTGTGTGTGTGTCCTAGCCTTCAAGTGAAAAATCAGCGGGTCCCTCTGGTTCTCCAAATGTCCCTTTGAGATTTTTTGGATCAGAGAAATCCACAAGAGTGGGCACTCCTGGACTGCTCGGTGAGGTCCTAACGTCAGGCTGAGGCAGTGGGGAAAGCGATGAGGAGACACGTAAGAGGAATGAGTGAGACAGAGGTGGAATCTGCAGGATAAGCTCTCTGACACTCCAGACTTTACTATCCTTTGTGTACACATTGACTCTCTTTCTGAACCTCAAATATACAGTCACATTTGTTTTTCAGTAATAACCCCCTGAGTGACCCTTATGGGTCAATTGTATTATAAACAGTATTTTATGAAATACACTAATACATAATTCATCCTTACATTTCTCCCCTTAACTCCATTCTTAGAAAATCATGCCAGGATTGATAGTTTTATAGTTGAGTACAACGGTCTTCGTCTCAAAGCTCCTTCTTGAACAATCACTTGACAGTGAAATGACTGTGGTCAACATTTCACTGACACTTCCTTTCCTGAGAGGCAGGAGGACAGGGAATGTGCTGTGTTGCTTCTCCTCTGATGCTGCCTTTTCGTAACACCAGCACAGTCTTCTCCAGCGGCTGTGCGAGGATCCTATTACCTTTGTCTTAACACAGACTGCGAGCTGGTTTGGTCAAATTGACACCAACAGTAAATGCCTGGGGAAAGCTGGGTATTATATTTTCATTTTTCTTAAACCTCATATTTGATTTCCTTGTTCTTTCCTAGGCTTCTCTAATCTACAAAATCAAAATGAATCGTAATTGAGTTACAATGAATATGCCCAAGGCCCTGCCTGTGGAGGATCCACCTTTGAGAACAGATACCATCATCAACCTTGTGATAAACTAGTTCTCATTTTTTACTGTCGTGTCCTCCTGTAACCCCCCGTCCCTGCCATGCATGTGTGCACACACGGCCCCCACCCAGATGGAATCACTTTCGTTTTTTTTATCTAGATATTAGAGATAATATTTTACTCTTAAATGAAGTCAATTTAGACATGTACTCTTTGGAATTTTTCAAGAAAAACTAAAGTATTTGGGGAGAATATTTGATCCCTTTTCCCTAAGATAAACACCCCTCTTTTTTTCCCCTCATATTTCTTTCCACATATATTTACTCTGGGGTCACCTGTTGGTCCCTGCTGGGACTCCAGAGAGGGTCATATTCTGCCAGCACTACATATTTTGTTTTGAAGCCCTGAGTTTTCTACTCATAGGATTTCAGAAATGCCAGGTGTTCCTTTTCCTACCATTTCTCCTGTTATCTCTCTGGTGTATCATTAAGGAGTTCTGTACAGCATAGGGAGCGTTCATTAGAACAGGGCCCTCTTTTCACTCACTTCACTATTTAGAGGGAGTATACTCAGAGTCAAAGTGTCACTCCAAACTATAAAAGCTAATATTGCTTGCTCTCTCTACTTTTCTACCAATAAATCATATGCTTGCTACCTGTTCTTGTCATGCAGCTATTATTGTGCATTACTCTGTATTAGCCTGTAGCTCTGGAGCTTTTGTTCTTTTCATAGCTACCAAAGCAACTATTGCCTGGTAGGTGCTCAGTCCGTATTGCTTGAGTTAAATTTAATTATGGTCCGGCTCTAATAGCAGCACATGACTAACCTCTCTTCTAATACTAATGTACGAGGGTTAAATATTAGAGATCCTTGACGTTTTAACCTCATTCTTTTTCTTACTCTGCACAGTCCCTTTTGATTTAATCTGCTCCTGTGGCCCTAAATGCCAAGTCCTAGGATAATGATGATTTTTAAATGATCTCTGGTCCAGCTTGCTCTCCTGGCTTCCTATCCATCTTACGTTATTGTCCTTCAGATACCATAGAAACAATATATTCAAGCCTGAACCCTCCCTCTGACGTAGCCCTCTGATGGTGAACCATAGCACCATCTAAAGTGCCATTTAAAAAATTCTGCTATTCCTTTCTTCACACATTTATACAATAGACATTTATTGAGCACTGTGCAAATTACAATACCAAGCAAAGACTCAGTGGTCATAATATACATTGTCCCTGTCTGGAAAATGCTCCAATCAGTTACAGAACCTAAGGAACATACGCGTATACAAACAGCCCATGCCATTATAAAAAATATGGGTTACTAATCACTATTTCAAAGTCAGTTACCAACACTTTGTCCTTCTTGTATCCTGTTTCCTGCAGATGCATAAATTTTGAGTAACCTTCTTTGATATAGTCACATGCATTCCAAAGGAACGGTTTACCCTAGTTTACATATAATCATTGCCAATGCTTCCTTTTGTTGTCTTTCATTCTAGCAGTTTATTTTGGAATGGTGGTGGTACATCTGACTATATCAGCCGTATTATTGTCACTGCTTCCCCTTCATGTGCTCTTTGTCGCAACTCTTCATTAGTCATTCATTCCTATTAATTTGATCCTTTCTCCTTAATATCTCCTGTGTTTGTCCCTAATATCATGCTTTCTCTATCTTCATTGTGAAACTGGCCAGGCAATACTAGTCTACACCCAGATCACATTTTGTCATTTCTGTGGTTGAAATAATTCAGTGGTTCCCCATTGTGTTCCGGATAAAACCCAAACTTCTTAGAATGCCAAAGTAGACCCTGTGTGGTCTTAACTCCTGCCTGCTCTTCCAAGACTCTTAGAGCACCACTGTCTTCCCTTTCTCCTTCCCTCCCTTCCAACGGTATAGTTAAGAGGGTGAATTCTGGACTCTAACTTTCTGGGTTTAAATCCTGGCTCTGCTACTTACTAGCTATGTAACCTTGGAAAGTCACTTATGTTCTCTGTGCCTTAGTTTTCTTATCTGTGAAATGGGAGATACAGTAGTTCTTATTTCATATAGTAATTCAGTAGACTTAATGAGTTAATATATGTTAAATGCATATAATGGCCTGGGTGGTAGTAAATAATGTGTGTGTACCATGTTTCCTTCAAAATAAGACTTAGCTGGACAATGAGCTCTAATGCATCTTTTGGAGCAAAAATTAATATAAGACCTCGTATTATATTATGTTATGTTATGTTATGCTATGTTATATTATATTATATTATACCCAGTCTTATATTATACTAAAATAAGACCGGGTCTTATATTAATTTTTGTTCCAAAAGATGCATTAGAGCTGATTGTCTGGCTAGGTCTTATTTTCGGGGAAACACATTATGTCTTGCTATTGTTGTTGTTGTTGTCAGTTTACTTCATCAAAGGGATTGTAATCAGACTCATTTCTTCTTTTTTGCACATGCTATTTGCTGTGCCTAGAATCACCCACTCCCGCTTTCCCTGACTTACCCCTACTGTCTTCTGAGCTCCAGCTTGGATATCAGCCTCTCAGAGGATCAAATTCATTGAGGCACTAATACCTGGAGGAAAGGTGCATATCAGCCAAGTGGAATGCATAGGTCAGGCCATGGAAGGGGGATTGCAAATGGAGAGCCTTTAGGTTTCAGACAAACACGGGGAGCTCAGCAAGCAAACATATCTTCCTGATTAAGGCAGGCTCTAAAGTGCGTGACAAAAAGTGAGCTCCTTCAACTAATAGCTCCTTCAAGACCCTTCTTAAATATTCTTCCTTAAAAGTCAACCTTTGTTGTGCAGATCATATACCTGCATATGACTGAGATTTCTGGCTATGTATAGTCCAAAAGGTCAGAGAGAAGCTTTCCAAAGCACACCCAGATCAGTGATTCTTAAATAGAGACCCAGATTGGAGTGGGATGGGGAGCAGGGACAAGGTGGGGGAAGCTTCATGCACCCCCCTCCCCAACATCCTGAGAATCACTGTATGTAATAAGAGGTACAGTTTATGGCAGTGAGGTGTACACACAAAGGATATGAAGACTAAAGGAAATGGTGGAACACTGATCAAAGTAAGGTCCATCTGCCTCAGCTACAGGTGAGGAATCAGGCCCGAGGTATTACAGGATGGGCTTTCCACACCACACCAGGCATCTCTTCAGACCTCATTTTTTACCCCCAAGACCTCTGCATTACAAAGTACTTTTTGGCATACAAAGTCCATTGTGTTAGTAACTCAGAGCCTTTTGATGGGTTTGCATGACAGACCTGCTCTATTATGAAAACCAAAAAAATAACTGTGAACAGTGAAGAATAACTAGCAGTACTTGTCAGAGTGACATGGAAGTAGCTGATAATATGAACAAATATTGAGCAGTTAAATTGTACTGAAATGCTTTAGTACAATTCAGTAATAGTGTCTTAAATAGCACATTTAATTAAGCTATTGATTTCAGAGTTGACTTTGTCAATGCTTGTAATTTTTTCAGGAACAAGATGAAATCATTCAATTTAATTTTGGGAGAAAGTACTGTATATTTTAGAGAAAGCTTAGGAATTAGTTCAGAAACTGCTCTTATAGTTCAGGCATACTCCACATAATAACTGCTCTTTCTAATCCCTTTTCTGGGTAATTTGTGCATAGGTCAAGAGGTCAACCTGGGCTGTAGCTGGTTCAGTATTCATAATTATGTAAAATGACATTTAGTATTTGTGTTTTTTCCCTAACAGGGCCTGAATTCCCTTCAAAGACTCCTACAAAGTGGTTCATCCTGTGAAGGACCTCACTATTTGATTTCCCTCTTACTGCTATTCAGATACATTATGCACTGAAGAAAGGCATGAGTGACAACTGTTACTCTCTGAGGGTGACAGCTGAGGGTGGAAACTGCCATGATTCACGAAGACAAGAAGTAATTTTCCTGTAATCACAAGATGACTCAGGTTAGTAGCTTTCAACTATTACTGCAGTTTAAATAATATGAGGTTTTAGGCACTGTCCATGTTCAATAAACTTAATTAGTCCCAATTTGTGTCATTTTAAATTTATGACAATATGATATAAAGTAAGTTGGAGTTTATTTTTGCACTAGGTGAAAAAAAGATGCTGAAAATAGCTGTACAGGGTAAGTTAAAATTATAAGAATATACAGTAGTTCATGTTTTCTAGAGGGCAAAATGCTTTCCTAGGACTTAAAAGCATTATAAAATGATTGTTTTTATCATTCAAAAGTTTGCAGGATAATTTGTACTTGAAAGTAATATGTAGATGTTAAGTTTGAAGAATCACATATTAAAACCAAAAAAAAAACAAAAAACCATGTATTTTATAATTAAGTTTTGAACTGTCCTGACTAACTTGTATTTTTACTCTAGAATTATAAAATAAGTCTTTAAAATTCAAAGCAGAGTTTTATGCTCTCTTTTTAAATACTGTGTCTTCTATGGCATTTATAATAGGGGAGCAATTTACAATATTTATATTTGTTTTTAGTTAAAAAGTGTGACTCTTGCATGCCTAGGGTGTGTCTCTAATACATGGCTCTGCTGGGGCAGGGAATCATGAAATACAGAGCACAACTGGGAAAGCCCTACTTTCCTCTGAGTGCCTATCGGCCCCCAGCAGGATATTTGAGATTTATGACTGAAGACTTGAGGACCATTTTGTCTGGAGTAAACTACTGTTGTTCTGCAGAGAGAGCTAAGGAAACAGCTCATTGATTCACTGGGTCTGCAGTTAATTATTGGGAGACTGCTCTGTGCTCAGTACTGTCCGAAGCCCTATGATATATGTACACGAAGGGCTGGCAATTCAGTTCGCAAACATCCTAGAAAAAGTGCTACATCCCTCATTGCTGAATGTCACTATGGTCACCTTCCAAGTACTCCCTGTGGGAAGCTATGCACCAATGCCAGCGCCTAGTCTACCCTCAAAGCAGTTTTGGAACTCTTTCTGGAATGGCCATCAGAGCTGTCATCGCATTACCCTTGATGTCCTGAATGTCATCAAAATGTCTTCCTTTCAATATTTCCTTTATCTTTGGGTAAAGAAAGAAGTCATTGGGGGCCAGATCAGGTGAGTAGGGAGGGTATTCCAATACAGTTATTTGTTTACTGGCCAAAAACTCCCTCACAGACAGTGCCCTGTGAGCTGGTGCATTGTCGTGACGCAGGAGCCATGAATTATTGGCGAAAAGTTCAGGTCGTCTAACTTTTTCACGCAGCCTTTTCAGCATTTCCAAATAGTAAACTTGGTTAATTGTTTCTCCAGTTGGTATAAATTCATAATGAATAATCCCTCTGATATCAAAAAAAGGTTAGCAACATTGTTGCAACAAGTTCACGAACTTAATTGCCAGACGTCGCATAAGGTCAAACTTCAGTTCCTCCCCTCCAGGAGTTTCTAATCTAGTTGGGGACATACTCATATACAGAGTTGAGAGTTTAAGATGGTATCAGGGGAAATGCCCTAAGAGTGATAGAGATGATAAATCTGCAGTATACAGAAATCCTGGGAGAGATTTTTTTTTCTATAGCTATCTATAAAGAATAGAGAGGCCTGAATATAGAGATAATCATGTGCAGAAACTCAGGATTGGCTGTAATAGAAATTCCCATCACAAACAAAAGAGAAGTCTGTTCTGTGATAGGGCTGTGAGCTTAGAACCCATTACCTCAGTCTCTGTGCTGATTTCCTCGGTGGAGTGGTTACTATAGGCACTGTTCTGAGAACATGCAGCTATGGTGACTCTTCCCTCGGGACAAGGAGCCCTACAGGGCACAAAAATGAGGCCTTTCAGAGTTTCCTCCATCTCTGGAGATCAAGTGCAGTGTCTCATCTTCTTGATGAACCACTGGGAAAATCTTTTCTCCGGAAGCCTTTTCAGCTCCTCTGAATATTTTTTGCTATTTATACATGTGTGTGGTATGTATGTAGCTTTACAATGATCATTAAAAAATGCTTTCAATGTATTGTATTCACATCAAATATCAAATTTGCATTTGAAATGGTGGTTGTTGGATATAGGTCTCAGTGTGCACTCACCTAGCCCTGTTTCTTTGTCCAGAAATACGGCATTAAGAAAGGTTGAAAGGGGGGAGGGATGGCTTATGGAATGGCAAGGAAACTTTGTGGGTGATGGATGTGTTCACTGTCTTAATTGCCTTTGTTTCCCAGGTGCATACATTTATCAAAACTTATCAAATTGCATACTTTAACTATATACAGTGTGTTATTTGTCAATTATACCTAAATAAAACTATTAAAAATAAAATTAAAAACTTCTGTTCGATTGGCTGGGGTTTCATTTTTCATTTATTCATTAAAAAGATGGGTAGACCGATTATATATATATATAAGCCTAGTGCTAGATGCTATGAGCTAAACAAAGAAGTATCTGAAATGTTTCTTCATACATAAACCACTATAATACTTTGTAGAACATGAAACATTTCAAGTCCTGTGGAATTTAGGAATTAAGAAGTTTACATTTATTTAAGAAGATTGGAGAAGACCACAGCAAAAGACTATTGGCTCACAATATTAAATTAAGTTTAAAAATATGGGACACAGAACTGTATTCAGTTTCTGCCCAATTTTGTTATAGCTATAACAAAATACTTGATTGTAAGAAAGAGGAAAATGTTCATATTTATAAAGAATGAAATAGGACAAACCCACGTAGTAATAAATTATCAGATTCTCATAAAATATGTTTGATAGCTTTTACTTTTTCATTATGTAGGTATTCAGCATTTCCTATGATGAGCTTTTTATTCTGTTTCTTTGGTTTAAAATATCCATGCTGTCTGTCCATCAAGAGCAGTCACTCAGGGACCTAGGCTGATGCTTTCGTGATTTCAGAGGAACTTGGTGAGCCACACGCTGGCTCATAAAGCTTCTGCCCAGAAGTAACCCACATCTTGTTTGATTACTTTTAATGGCCAAAGAAAGTCACATGGCTGTGCCTGAATCAAGTTGGGTGGAGAAGTGTTATCCTCATCACATACCCAGAACAGGAAAACCAAGCATCTGTGAATTCTTAATGCCAACCCTGCTGCTAGAAGCAGGAATTACTGATGTGTTTCTGTTCCTCTCTCCACCCCGTGACTTCTCCTGTGAGTTTCCTACCACTTTCTCTTCCATTTTCCAAGGCATAAAGGCTAGACACAAAACAAAACACTTGATTGTAAGAAATACTGCTGAATGAGAGGACTTTTATGGTGGCAAGCTCAGAAGCCCAAGAAGCTTAAGTGAAAGGTGGAATTTATTGATTCTGAGTTGGGAAGGATAAGGAGTGGCCGACAGGACTGTAAGAACCAGACTTAGGGACTGGAGCTGGACTCTTTGCTGCCATGGTTCTTTCCCCCTCCCCATTTCTCTCATCTCTGTTTGCTTTGCTGACTTCATGTTCTTCTATCTAAAGACAAGTATTTTCCATGTGGAGGAAAGATGGCTATTGGTTGCCTGACCTATACGTCTTTCCAACTCTGTGATGCCAGAGGCAAGGCCAACATTTCTTTAGCTCTATAGTGAGATATTTTGCAGAAGGAATCTGATCGACTCACCATATATCACCTGTCCATCATTGAAATGATGATTGTGTCCATGGATATGGGATACCATGAATGGCCAGGCCTGGGTCACATGCCCGTCCAGGGAGGGCAAGATTATCAGAAGGGGGATAGTAAAGGTGGTTGGCCAAATAAAGACAATAGGTACTCTAGTCTACTTAGAGTTAGATACACCTAGAATGATCTTTTAAAATTATAAATCCAATCATGTTGCCTCCATCAACTCACCTACCAACTTAAAATCACTTTCTATTATACTTAAACTCCAAATGAGTTCTTCAAATTTTCAGTGCATTACTTTGTCTTATCTTTCAAATTATTTTTCTTTCAAATTATTTTCCCTTTCTCATGACTCACCAACAAGGCATCAGCTACGAGGACCCAGAATCTGACCGCCACACATTAGGAAGCCTGGCTCACCCAAACCCTATCTCCCTAGTTTCTCTTTGAACCCTGCACCCTTATTTTAGTACTAGTTTACCAGCTTAATTGTATTACTGAATTCACAAGGAATTTGCTTCTATATATATAAAATTCATATGGAAAATATTGCAGGGAATTTCAATCCAGTGTCAAAAATGTCATACTAGATAGCTCCAACTCTATAAATCAATTTTATGGTCAAATACAATAAAAAACAAAATGGATTTATATTGTTCACACACTTTAAAATAGCTCTTTGAATTTACTTGTTTATTGTAGAGGTGAGACAATTTGGGGAGCACTTAGAAAAAGGCCTCCAAAGGGGTGCTGTTCAGATTCTAAAAATTCTGAGCCTGTAGTTGGAGCCAGATTGAAGGGGATTGAGTTTCTGTTGATTGCCATTTAACATTTCCAAGTGCAATAAAGTAAAATTTATTTATTCTAGGATTCTCAAAACTGTATTGCCCGATTGATTCCTTGAAGGGAAAAAATTTAAACAGACTTAAATCTTCTGAGATTTTGTATTAAAAAGAAAAGTACTGTTTGGGTTTTTCTTGTGTGTAGGCAGTTATAGCCAGCCATATGTTTACTTTGTAAATTCTAGTTGAGGGTGCAATATAAACTGTTTCAATTTGGGTGGAAGTTTTGTCAGACCTCACAAATGAGATTTGTACTCTGTTAAGAATTTGCCAGATTTTTTTGCTGGGACTGTAGGCAGGTCCATGGTAATTAAGGATAACCTACTGGTAATTTGTTTTAAGAGTAAATCCTGTAAAGGTCTTCCTTATAGAACGAATGATGGAATTAGAATACATTAGTTCCCCCAGGTTCCCTAGTGGATGCCTGAAAGCACAGACAATACTGAACCCTATATATACTACGTTTTTTCCTATACATATGATAAAGTTTAATTTATAAATTGGGCACAGTAAGAGATTAACAGCAATAATAAATAGTTACCAGAGTGTAAGGGGGGTTGGGGGTGGGAGATGAGGGTAAGGGGGATCAAATATATGGTGATGGAAGGAGAACTGACTCTGGGTGGTGAACATACAATGGGATTTATAGATGATGTATTACAGAATTGTACACCTGAAATCTATGTAATTTTACTAACAATTGTCACCCCAATAAATTTAAAAAAAAAAAAATAATAAATAATAATGAAATAGAACAATTATAACAATATACTGTAATAAAAGTTATGTGATTGCGGTCTGTCCCTCTTTCTCCAAATCTCATTGTGCTATACTCATCCTTCTTGAGATGATGTGAGGTGATACAGTACCTGTGTGATGAGATGAAGTGAGGTGGATACACTGGACAAAGGGATGATTCATGTCCCGGGATGGAGAGGGATGGAAACAGATTTCATCACGATACTCAGAATGGTGCATTGTTTATTTCTGGAATTTTCCGTTTAACATTTTTGGACTGTGGTTGACTGTGAGTAACTTAAACCTCGCAAAGCACAACTGCAGACATGGGGCGGGGAAGACTACTGTCATCACTTGGTGATAACATTGGTGGGTGAGAGGAGAAACGGGATATTTCCATCGTCTCAAGAGGCATGCATGGGGCACAACAGGAGCAGAGGAGCAGGACTGAACTAGCTGATCTGCACCAGTGGGACCACGTGATTGAACATGTTCTCATCCTGGTTGGTAAAACGTCACAGTCTGAGCCGCTGGCCACTTCCGTAGGCTACTCCTCACTCACAGCCACGAGAGAATAATGACAAGATTAAGCCCCAAACAGCAGAGGCCTCTGAGACCAGCTGTTGACCTTCACCCACTCTTTTCTGATTGTCCTTATTCTGCATGGAAGGTCAGAGAAGGCTTTCTGGAAGAGGTGATGCCTGTGGCAAGAATGAACAGAAGTTAGCCAGGATTAGCACAGCATCTGTGCAGGCCCCTGGATGAGAAAGAATGTGTCTCACCTGAGAAACCTGGAGTCATTCTGAATTACAGACTCATCTGATGCTGGGGAAGGACGGGGAGACACGGCTTTAAGAGGCAAGTTGAAGCCAATCAGAAAGAGACTTGTTTGCCTTCCTAAGATACCCAAACCTGATCAGACAAGCTATAAAATGCCTTTGAAGAAGTCTAAAATAGGAAGCAACACCATTTGACTTAGGTTTAAGAAAAATAGTTGTACCATAATTGAAGGAAAGGGGCTGAAGGGCCAAAAAGGAAAAACAAAAACAACAAAAACACCTGTTTACAGGCTGTTGAAGTAATTCAGTCAAGAAATGAACAGTTTTTCTAAAATAGAATCAGTAACGATGTAGAGAAATGGTTGGAATCGAGACATTAAAAAAGGAGAACCAATGGGCCTTCATGACTGGATTGGAGTGGTGAGCTGCATATTATAAATTTTTAAAATCTATTTAGCATCAGATAGAAAAGTGTTATTCAAAGTGAACCACTGATAAGACTTTTGCTTATGCTTCCAAAATTAAGAATTGATCTTGCACAAGAACTGATAATGACTAGCTCATTCCCAAACCATTATTTTCTGGAGATTTGCACATAAAAAATATGATTGTCTTTTGACAATCATGGTGAAGGTTTTGTTCTTTGCAGCTGATAAGAAAGTGTAAGATCAGCATGACCTTTGGCAGTTGCAGGTTCCCAATTTTAGGATACCTGCATCTTCCTTCAGCCATGTCTGACCTGCATTTCTTGGGGTGGCCCTGTTTTCCTAGGATGGATCATGAAGCTGCCCAGCTGGAGAAGCAGCACGTGCATGACGTGTATGAGAGCACCGCCCCTTACTTCAGTGACCTGCAGAGCAAAGCTTGGCCTCGCGTCCGCCAGTTCCTCCAGGAGCAGAAACCGGGCAGCCTCATCGCTGACATAGGTAACCTGGGGCTGTGCCATATGGGCTGAAATACATTCCGTCGTGCCTTTCCTTTTCAGATTTATTTTCCGTTTGTGTTCTAACCGGAAGTCGGAAATCGTGTTCCTGTTATGCCACTACCTAGTCCACTGTATAGAAGAAATTCATTCTGACCAAAGTCAGAAAGGAGAAAACTTCCACAAATCTACATTTAGACAGGAACCAGATTTAGTTCTTAAAAATTTTAAAGAGATCTTTTCAGAGCGTTTGCGTATACCCTCCAACAAAATGAACCTGATCTTGAATAAATCAGGATTGAAATGACTGCTTGTGAAATTGACCATTTTAAATTTAGAGATATTCACATGTGTACATACAGTGTTCTGGTGGCTCCTCTTGAGTGGCTCCCATGCTTTCTATAGAAGAGCCAGAACTTATACAAGAGGTTCTATAACCTCGTATTAATTGCATGGATCCTTTCCCTTAACTGGTTGGTAGGTATTTCATTATTAGAGCATATCTTTAGTTAGATCATGCCTTCGTAATTACTGATTTTCTTGGAGGACTTTAGCTCAGTATATTTCTGAATCAAGAAGTAGTAAACCATAGCCCAGTACATCTAAGAGAAAGGTCTAAGACGTGCTAGGATTCCCACCTGAGGCCTGCCCACCTGAAACTGCTTCTAGCAACTGCGTGCAGATTGCACCCATGAGTCATAAGTCTGTAGTTACAAACTGTCTAATTTGACATTCATTCTAAATACTGGTAAGAGAAACAGACGCATGCCCAGGGCTTTTGGCGTGATAAACATGATGCGAGCAGTGTGGAATTTGGGGGAGGGGTGCATATCATGTAGAAATGGAAAGTCTTTGAAAATGGCTCTATCACGTCAATTTTTTAAAAAATAAATCTGTGAGTTTGGAACTCTTATCACCCGTAATCTAAGCAAAGTCCCAGGATCAGTTTATAGGAAAAGGAATTATTCAATACATGGCTTAAAGACAACTGTGTGTGTGTGTGTATGCTTTCTCATACCTTACATCAAAAATTCCAAATGAAGCAACAATTTAAGTATAAGAAAATGAAATCATTAGAGGACCAGATGGCAGCTACATTATTTTAAAATAATAAAATAAAAAAGAAGAAAAGAATAATAAAAAGATTTTTAAAAAAAGCATTCTCGGGGGCAAAAGGCCTTTCTGTGTATGATACCCAAAACAGTCAGAAATCATAAAATATAATACAGTGGATTGTCAGTCACAGTACTTATGGTCTGTAAAGTTGCCATGGACACTGAATTAGTGACTACTGAGTTATTGCCCCTCGGGGAAATACAGGATTAGGGTCCTGTGAGCCTCTGGTCACATTTTTTTCAATTGGTCAGTACCTAACTTAGTCTCATGTATGTTTCTGTTTAAAGACACCTTATTTGTATATGTTATTAATTCGTTAACCCTGAATTCACAGGACAACTGTAACTGATGCCTGAACAAAGTGTATTGAACACACACATTTTGTCCCTAAGGCCATCGCAGCCTTCCTGTGCTTAGGAACCCTAGACAGCACTTGGACACGGTGCTGAATTTTAAACAGTGACAACAGAAAGTACAGAAATGCACACCGTGTATGGTGCAGAATACAAAATAAAGGGGAATGGAAGCATGCAGACACATTCTGTTCTCTTTAGCACTACGGGAGGTTATTTAATGCGATTTTGTAAAGGAGCGTGATTGTTGTGTACTGGAGCTTGCTGCAGTATCAAAAATGTTCTGATTTATTTCTTGCACATTTATGGTAGTGGGGTGACTGTGCTTGGCAACATTCTTGATTTCCCCATTGGGATAAAGATTTCCTCTCTAGCATCTCAGAAAATGGATAGTTGCATCATATTGGGGATTTCTACCACTATCCTTAAAAATGGATACCGTTAGAAATGAACATGGGATAAATCACGGGTGCCAGAGACACTGGAAATGTTTCAGGAGATGTTGAGATTTGAAAAGACATCAGTTTCCTCATTATTATCAGATACTCTCTGAATATTTCTTTCTAGCCCCAGTCGTCTATAAACCTGTTTATATTATTTTTGAAGTAATTTTCTCTTTCATTTCTCTAAATGTATCCCCAAAGCAAATAAAAGCAGTAAAGGATTTACAAGATTATTTTTCTTAAAATATGACCATCATCTTTGTAGTATTCAGGATTTCAATTTTTAAAACACTTTGTGAATTATGTTTTCCCCATAAATACTGAATATTTTTTACAGTAAGCATACATTTCTCATAAACATACATTCTTAGGAACAGTGGCTGTGAGATCTAAAACATTTCTAAGACCCCAATCATTTACATTGAAATAATGTTAGAAATCTTAGTTTTTATTCACATGCTCTCCACTGGCATGTCTCAGCTGGCTTCAGCTGAGCCTTAATTATGCTTTTAGTGTCTCATATAATTTTGAATAGCACCTATTAAAGCGGGGTTATTAAACAGTGTTGTGATGTATTTCAGAAGCAGCAAACTAATCATCTTTGAAGAGCAGTAGATAGTTTACAAAAATATCAGGCAGAAAAATAGGTAATTCCAAAAGATCCAAATATCAGCTCCATTGATATCTTTAAATATTTCTGGAAAGGAGTTAGATGGTATGTCTGGTTAGAATATAGTACTGGGTCCTAGATCATAGGTGGCTTTTTCTCATGGTTATTCATCCATGTTATCTTCTTTACTGTAGTATCAGTGAGATCTGATCGATCTAAATCTTTGGGCTGTATAAATGTTGAATTACGTGGATCTCTGCCACTGGAAAGTGAATGTCAAAAATGATCTAGTTACGAAAAAAAATCGCTTTTTCTTAGAGTTGTATACTGAGTCATGCGAGATCATTTAAAACCTAGCACTGATAGTAGGTTGGATAAAAAGATGTTGCAATCTTTTTTTTTATTCAAATTAAAATTTAAAATGTTTGAAAAGCCTGTTTTATTGTACAAATTATTTTATTGATACCCATTTAAAAGTTGTTGGCAGTAGTTTGTTTTATATAGCCAGTAGGTAGTAAGACTGTCTAGAGACCATACATGAGAATAAATGCCATAACGTATAGAGTTGTCCATAATGAAATAACATATAGATCTGCCATAACATATAGATCTGTGTGTACATAACACACACTTATGTGAAGGTCACTTTTGTAAAGAGACTAGACACTGTTCCTGGATGCTAGGGACCTGTCATTCCTTGCCACAGACCAGCTAACAGTTCTTGGCTGTGCGAGCGTGCTAAGCCCTATGGACATTACCTCAGTAAATATTCAATAAATGTCATTTCTTTTTCTCATTCCTTTTCCCTCTTCTATTTCTGCCATAGGAAAAGATGAAATAGTGCCATTTGCGACAACATGGATTGATTTTGAGATTATTATGCTAAGTGAAATAAGTCAGACAGAAAAAGTCGAGAACCATATAATTTCACTGATATGAGGGATATAAAACTGAAAGCAGCAAAGGAACAAGACAAACAAATAAAGAAACAAAAACTCACAGACACAGGCAACAGTTTAGTGGTTACCAGAGGGTTAGGGGTGGGAAGTAGTAGAAGAGGGAAAGGGGGTCCAATACATGGTGATGGAAGGAGAACTGACTGAGGGTGGTGAACACACAATGTGATATAGAGATGATTTATTACAGAATTGTACACCTGTAGCCTATGTAACTTTACTAACCATTAAAGTCACCCCAATAGACTTTAATTAAAAAATATATATGAGAGCTCTCTGAAGGCTTTTCTTTTGCTTTTGTGTAGATCTTCACACCATGTTGAATTCTGTCCTGGTTAATGAATATAAAGTTATTTCCATTCCTTGTTATACCAGACTAACTGACAATGTTCCATTCTCCATTAAGGCTAGCATATAACAGTTTTTCTCTTACAGGTTGTGGGACTGGAAAGTATCTTAAAGTGAACAGCCAGGTTCATACCGTGGGCTGTGACTACTGTGGGCCGTTGGTAGAGATTGCCCGGAGTAGAGGATGTGAAGTCATGGTATGTGACAACCTTAACCTCCCCTTTAGGGATCAGGGCTTCGATGCCATCATCTCTATAGGAGGTAAGGCGGCCCCGTCACACGTTCACTCTTCTCCCTGAGAATAATGTTACGTGGTTAAGACCACTCTCCTGACCCAACGTCTATTCTTTGTGGAAAGCTCTATGTAATTCATTTTGTCTAATTTTTAAAAATATGTCAGTTGATCAAATTATTTGACTAATCTCAAATGTACTTGTGGTACATATTTTTTTAACTAGTTAAACTTTCAAACTGTTAGTGTATTCTTTTTGATGACTCATTCTAATTTATTATACTTATGAGTAAGAAAGTATTAGAGGAATTTTACTAATTGAAACTAGTATTTTGTTATATTGAAATGTAGCCAGCTCTTCCAACGTGAAGTAGACCTTTGGAAGTCATATTATGTTTTTAGGTCACAAGTGTGTGCTCTTTATTAGCAGAATATTGTAGGGCTAATGTCACCGGAAAGTGTCATCCAGTCTGCCACTCACTAGTATGCAAGTCACGGGGGAAGATAGCCCCACTTGGTCCCAAATTGCATTATTTTTATAATGCCACTTGGCTCTCCAGCTGCCAGAAATTGTTCATAAATGTAGGGAATATGTTCCTCATATCCTCCTAACAGGAGTGCCCATAAAATACACATGCCAAAAATGAAAAGAAACAGCAAAAATCCATGCCTCAAATTCACAGAGGTAAGATTCATTTTACTCAATACACATATTCCTGAAACCTCGTATGTTAGTTATATTTAAATATGCTTGGGAAACTCACTATTTATAGGAATCTTGTGGCAAATATTTTCACAAAGCAGAAAAAAAAACCCAATATACTTTAAAAAATTAATCTATTTGAATATAGGAAGCTTTAATCAAAAGAAGGTGAACCTATATAAACTTGACTGACCGGATAAAAACACAGAATAAAACTGTTTGCTCTCTCCTGAAATAGATGAGAAATTGATTTATTCAACGTTAGATGGGGACTGTATCTGCATAGTGAGAGGATGCAGGCCTGGATGCCATAACCTTGGAACTAGTTAGGACTGGCAGGAGATGGTTGCCATGGAAACCTGCTCTGTGAAGGCCCTACTTCTTTGCAGTTGAAACTATGAAGTCCATTTTGGCTGTCTGCAATAAGAGGAGGGATTCTTGTTGAACCAATCAGCACTACACAATGCTTTGAATTTTTCATGGGAAGCAAGTTTGGGGTTTGCTCATTCCACCTAAAGAACTAACAATCGGAAGTCAGAAGCAGATTCTTTGCTCTTGTTTACATTAGTTTTGGGTTTGCACGGCTACCTCCATCCGGGCTAGGCTGTTGAGCCACTTTTGTGGTCATGGTATATTGACCAGCTTTCTACTTTAGGGAAATATTCCACGTGTACACGGTGAAGCCCTTCTCCGCTTTCAGTTTAAGTCTCATACCTTGTCCATAGAGGAAATGGAGTATACCTGGTTACCATCTTCTAATTTAAAATGTTCCCGTAGGTGGAAATCTAGCATGTGTTTTTATGAACTGTTACTACAGTGTGATGTGGTCATTTGCCATTTAGGTTTCACATTTAGAACTACATTAGGAGAAATTTCTATAGACTGTCTCTCCTGTGTCTATATACATTTACTTTCCTATTGAGAATTCTGTTTGTTGGCACTTCTTGCTTATCTTAACATGAAGGAATATATTTTTGCCTTTGCATGTTTCTTAAGAATAATGTGAAAGGTAAGCATCATATCTAATTATACATTCCTTCTGTTTTATTGACAGATTACAAAACGAAACACTCTTTCTACTTACTTTTAGCATAGTCCGACAAAAATTTTGTAAAAGTTTGGCAATAGTATATTAAGATAATGTCAATCAATTATTCATTTTATGCCAGTGGTCTCAACTTGGATGTTGCCCCCACCCTCAGGGGATATTTGTTAATGTCTGGGAACATTTTGGGGGTCACAACTGTGTGTATGTATGTATGCTACTGTCATCTAGTAGGTGGGCCTCCAACAACAAACAATTATCTGGCCCAAAATGTCAGTAGTGCTGAGGTTGAGAAGCCTTGCTTTATGCTAAACCCATGGATTCTGAAGGCTTGTAATTAGAAACAAAATGTATGCTTTCAAGTTAACCACCACATAAAGGGCTCTTTCTTTGGGGCTAGGACTGAGGAGAACAGCCGAAGGCCTAGTGAAATAAAGTGATTGGCCAAAGATCACAAGGCTAGTTACTGATAGATCTAGGACAACATACGCTGGTGTCCTATTCTTCAGACTCACGTTTACCTCATACCTCTAGCTTCTTACACTGCCACATGGTACAGCACGAGATAACCACAGTTCCTGTGCTGCTGATAGGAATGAAACCCTGACTGATGACAATATACAGTGCGACAGCTTTATCTATATAATAATCTCATTTTAGATAGTTACTATCTCTCTGCCAGGTAAACTACAGGAATTTATTTGCCTAAAACTGCTGCCAATAACTGGATTATGGTGAGGGTACAGAGCAGATTCACTCTCTCTCTCTTAGGACTCATGACCAGCCGTGTCCAGACTTTCTTTGGAACTAATTTCCTGAGACATGTGGTAGGCCCATGTGTAGAAAAATAATTTGCTGTTTTCTGTTAACGCAGTACTGTGATTAAACTCTCTTAGGAGCTAACGGACAAACACTATATTGTTTGATAAAAAGATGCCTAATAACACACTTAAGATTAGATAAAGGCAGTTCTGCTGGACTCTCACTTTAACTTTGCAGGAACTGAAAGTAAAAATGATGGTCCATAAAGTGACTTTTAAAAAAAATACACAACCATTGTACATTATATTAACATTATTAAAAATGATAAGCAATCATTTGAACTTGAACTTGGCTGGCTTATCTTTGTATTAACTAAACAGATAAAAGGACCTTTAACCTTTTTCTCCACTTCTGTTTGCTTTATTAATTTTATTAACACTGAGTCATGGTATTAATCTTTCAGTGCTTTAGAAATACCGATCATTCATCCAAGCAATGTTTTATTTCATAGCATTCTATGAGGGAACACTTAACTAACAATACTCCCTTGCCAATTTTATTAATTCACACTGGTCATCCTCTGGTTAATAAAATTCATAGGATTTTGGAATTGGAAGAGGTATTACACGTTATTTCTTCTAGATGTCTTATTATAGATGAAGAAACTTAAAATCCATATATGTTCAATAATTTCCGAGATCAGTTGTCTAATAATTATAGGAGTCAAAGCTGAAAATTATGTCTCTCCTAAAGCCAGGCCTGTGCTATTTCTACCATAAGTCCTGCCCTGTAGGAAATAAGGAGGTTTTACTACATGTCAAATTGTATCACTTGTAAATGGAAAATATTAGCATATAAATGTGTAGAGTTATGTATATGCATACACATTGAGATCTAGTTTCTACTTTTTCAGTTATACATCATTTTTCCACAAAACAAAGAAGAATCAGAGCAATAAAAGAAATGGCCAGAGTCTTAGTTCCTGGAGGCCAGCTGATGATTTATGTTTGGGCTATGGAACAAAAGAACCGGCACTTTGAGAAACAAGATGTGCTTGTTCCGTGGAACAGGGCCTTATGTTCCCGGCTCCTCTCAGAATCCAGCCAACCTGGGAGAAAGATGCAGTGTGGACATCCAGAAAGAAGCCATCCCTACCATCCCCCTTGCTCTGTGTGTAGCTGTTCCGTTTGTTTTAAGGGGCAGTGTGATTCCACACAGTCCCACAGCATGGGCTATGAACCTGTTATGGCCGGTACCTGTTGTGCAAGTATTCCTAAGGAAAGTGAGGAAGAGAATGGATTCTATAATACATTAGGAAAATCTTTCCGTTCCTGGTTTTTCTCCCGATCTTTGGATGAATCAACTCTGAGGAAACAAATTGAAAGAGTGAGACCCCTGAAAAACACTGAAGGCTGGGTCAATAGCACTATATCAATCCAGCCTGCCAGACACTCTAGTTTAGACTTAGATCACCAAGAGCCATTTTCCACAAGAGAGCAACATTTAGATGAGGAAGTGTTCGTGGAAACTCCTCAAAAACATTTGGAGTGGCTAAAAGCACGAGCCCCAAGGAAACATCTAAATGGAGACCATCAAGGGGAAATTAGAAGACATGGCGACGGGAATTTTCTGGATAGCACCAATACTAATGAGAGTTGTGTGGATAGAGGTAACTTAGAAAAAGGGAACGCTTCTGCCAGTAAAATACTGAGAAAGGTTTCTGCAGTCGATTCCATGGATTCCATCCCAGATGACACAATTTCTGTGGAAGAACAACAGCCAGACATTTTGGATTCTAGAGCCTTTATGCGCTACTACCACGTGTTCCGAGAAGGCGAGCTCTGTGGCCTGCTGAAGGAGAATGTGTCAGAGCTCCATATTCTGAGCTCCGGGAATGATCATGGCAACTGGTGCATCATTGCAGAGAAGAAGGAAAACTGATCGATTGGATCATTTTAGACAATACCTCCATAGATGAACTACGTTCTTTTCACTGGGTCTGGTATGGTTACCTGAATTTGCATCCAGTGTTGTTATTTTTTAATCTAGTTATGCTTTGGTCTATGGAGACTCCCAACAGATCCTCTTTTTAATCTTTGGGTAAGTACAGAACCTGACACTTAAAACATTTGTCAAAGGGTATTTGTGGTGAAATGTTGATAAAAGAGATCTGAAGAAGCAATACGGTTTGGATTTTTTTCCCCCTGAAAGATGAAATTATTGTAAGAACACATGTATATTGTTTTTCATTATTAGACACTGATTTTAAATGATTCTGTTTTTAAGTATGTCTTCTAAAAATAGCATTTTTATGTAGTTAGGGAGTAATTTCTGTTTCTCAGGCTATAACTTAGATCTGTGTGCCAGATAAGAAACAGGTAAACCTGGTCCATTGCACAGGTGTAAATTGAACCACGTGATAAATTATTTTGTTGCTAAAGCCTTGCTTCTACTTAAAGTCTTCAGAAAGGTGAGAGCAGGTAGAGAGACAAGAAGTGTTACAAGGACTTTTCTAAAATGATAAGCAGACTTGCTTCAAGATAAGTCAATAAGTAAATAAATGTTATCAATGTCACTCAGAAGGTTTTTTAAAGGGACTGTTAGCATGTAGAGAATGGGCTATGAGGGTATTAGAAGTTGTTGCAAATACCCAAGTGGCATTTTCCCAACCTTATTAGAGGCAGGAATATCCAGTTATGATAAGACCAAGATTGACTAATGGGGAGTTGTTATTTAGAATGATGCTT
Source organism: Rhinolophus sinicus (assembly GCF_036562045.2). Taxonomy (NCBI): domain Eukaryota; kingdom Metazoa; phylum Chordata; class Mammalia; order Chiroptera; family Rhinolophidae; genus Rhinolophus; species Rhinolophus sinicus. Next base: position 68,821,971 of record NC_133754.1, read on the forward strand.
TTCTCATGGACTGAAGGGATATTTAGGAAATGAGAATCTGGTGGAAGCTCTGTTTCCACTCTCAGTATAGATTGTTAAGATGTAAGATATTTGGCGTTGGTGGAAGATCAGTTGTGGAATTTTTTTTTATTAGTTTCAGGTGTACAGAACAATGTACTAGTTAGACATTTCTACCCTCCACTCTTAGGTATCTATGCAGAGAAATCCAAAACACTAATTCGAAAAACTATATACTCCTATGTTTATTGCAGTTGTTGAATTTTTAAAAAATTATTTCCGGGCATTTGTCCTGTTGAAAGTGACCACATTTTGTTAGTTATATTAGAGATTTAGGCAGACTCAAGTCCTGTAAATCAAGGGTTGAATTTCTGCCTCTTCACAGACAATAAGTCGATTGGGCGTTATATGGTCACTGCATTAGATTTAACCATGGGGCTGTTTAAATCCATGTCATGGATCATGAAACAGATATAATTAGGACAGGACTGGAGCTCTAAGAGAAGCAGAAATGAGTTGACCCAGAATACAGCCTCAGATAGTTGCTTAGTGAGGAGAGAGTCGACATTTAACAAAAGCCCTTTACTTTATGGACCATTGTAATCCTGGATGAAAATCCAATTCCAGTTTTATTTTCCACTAAAATTAACTGAAATAGTGAAAGACTTCATTGGTTTTTGTTTTCTTTTTTCCTTCAGTGATTGTGCTCTAACTTAAATGGTGCTCCTTACAAAGAAACTTAAAGGGTAATTTTTAATGTTTAGCTGACAATTATTGATGTTTATAACTCTTTTGGCTGTAAAATAAGACTGTATTGTCACCTTTTTGGTTGATGAGGAGATTGGTGGAAATGAGGAATATGATTTATATTGTTCAGTGCAGTGTGCCGTAGAGGGACAATGAAAACAGGCATAGAAGTGGAATAGAAATTAAAAATTAATTTAGTATCTTCCATTTCTTAAATTAAACCATGAGTATAAGTGGTTTTCTTGGTGGAAAGAAAAGATTCTCAGAGTCAGAGAAGTTCTTACAATTACGGCTGAGTGGCCTTTTTATTATGAGTGGATTTTCCCTCTCTTTGAAGCCTGTTGTCACATGTGTCTTTAATCCCAAACTTGCTGCTAGAATTCTGTTGGAAGTCATCTCTTTCTGGGGATAGACTACCACTTACAAAGAACTCAGTTTATTAGACTGCGCCAGAAAAGCTTTGAGCTAACCTGTATGAGCAACCTCTACACACACACACACACACACACACACACACACACCCTTTGTATAAAATGATTCTTCTCTAGGACAGTTCTTGAGAGAGAAATATTTTCACATAATTTACACGGAGCAGTAAATGAAAAACCATTAAGGATAGCAGTCTTTCGCTCTTCATCTGCCTTTGGATAGATATATCCATATATATTATATATCTCATATATATATGTATATATACATATATACATATACATATATACACACAGACATTGAAGAGCCTAATATCTTGATGTCTTAAATATCTCGATCATTTAAAATCTTGCTCATCTATAAAATTGTCCTCAAAAGGAAATACAAATCATAGTGAGTTTAAACATACTCAGGTTATTTGTGAGTGTTCAGTCTGCCTTAACTTGCTCAGTTATAGATTTTGCTGATCAATATGAAGTGATCTGAAAACTTAGACTCCATTATTAATACTGGGTCAAACAAGGTCTTTACTGTTCCTTCCCCTTTACTTGCTGGCATCCCTGCAGAGTCCCATGATCTGAAGTAGAAGGAAGCGTTTGGGTGATTATTAGAAGGTCCTTAAAAACGTTTGCTGGTCTCTTGGTGCCTCACTGGCCTACTTGAGGCATGTGATTTGGGGGGAAAGTGTATGAGAATGGACAAAGGATGGTCTCAAAATAATGTTATTGTGGGAACCATGCAAGTGACCTATTTAAATTATTATTTTTTTAAATTGTCTCTATAGTGGTGAAATGTCACCAGCATGTCCTAGTAACTAACAAATCATCTAACAAGTATCTTGGCATATCACACTGGCTTGGTCTTCCTTTCTTATCACTCATCCCTATGCAAGATGGTATGTAATTCTTGTTTCTAGTTTCCCTTTCTACATCCTTCCAAATTCTAGATAAAAAATTCCTCTGTGTATTAACTGTGCACCAATTGAATGGGTAAAAGTTGGAGGTAATCCAGAGAGAAAAATAATCCAACTATAAATCAGCTAGGAACATTAATATACTTTTCTATATGAATGACCACAAAAAGAACAAGCCTGTTGGATCCTTAAAAAAGAAAAAAATAAATAAATAGTTTGGAGGAGGACAGAGGGTCTATATCCAGTAGTTTTTGAACTTGGTTGGGGAGCTTAAAAAATGAGCTGTGAGCACCCACTTTGGGAGGAAGGGGAGATGCGTATAATCATTAGTCAAGTAGCTACTGTCTAGGAAGAACAAATTATGCTAAGCCAGAGCTTTTCTATTGTGTAGAAAATTTGAAATATAATGATAAGAGCAGCTAACTTTACTTCCTATCTGACATTTGTTTTATCTGTAATTCTCACCACAGCCCTCTGAGATAGGCATAATTATTGTGCCCATTTTGCAGATGAGGAAAACTAAGGCGGAAAGACATTAAATTGTTTAATGTCACAGTCACACACGTAGTATCACATATCTAGTTACAGGCAGGGCGAAGATTCAACCCAGGGAGTGTGGCTCCCAGCCTGTGCTCAACCACCACCACATGTACCCCCAGCCATAGTACTAGGCAGACTCTAAGAGCCTTTTGAGGTAAGTGCGATTCTCCCCTTTACAAATGACCTTTAGCAAGGTTAAGCAAAGACTACAAAGCTAGACAGTAATTGGATAGCAATCCCTTACGTATTTTCCCCATCTTTTATATTTAATTTTTCATTTGTAAGTCTGTGTCTATTTGATTTTAATTAAAAAAATAGTCTCGGTCACAAAATGTTCTGTGATTACTTTTCTCCTGCTCTTCAATCCTTCAAAAATGGTAGAACTGTTTTCTCATTTTATAGGTGAGAAAATTGAGGGCTATTCAGATATTTCATTCATTCCATTTGTTTACTGAACCCTGCTAGTTCCCAGATACGTAGATAATAAGGCAGTGAATATCAGGTGTGTTGAGTGTACACAGAATGTTAGAATTAACTAACCTGAGAACAAGCCGGAACAGTTTTCCTATTTGTTGTATCGCTCCTACCAAGTTATATTGTTTAGTTTGAGAAAAGCAATAGACAAAACTCCCTCTTAGGGAATCCCAATGCATATTAACATGTAGAAGGCTTACCCTAAAGTAAACTTGGACCTAATTTAACTGCGCTTACTTGAGACATATTCACATCCTCTAGCACAAGCATTCTGTACAACACATTTCATTAATACATCTGATAGAATAAAATGCACACTTCTTAGGAGGGCATTCATAAACTGATACTAAATTACTTTCGGCCTCAGATCTTGCAGTTGCACCCCATTTTTTCTGTTCTGCAATCTGCAGTTTTAAACAATGCTTTCATTAGAAATCACATAATGACAAGGAATTATCACATCCCTGAGATAATAAACTTAGATTTCAAAGGCCATAATTGCCATCCTTCGCCAAAGAAAAAATGCAGGAAACGGGCTTTGTTCTTTTAAATCAAAGGGCATGTAGGTTAAGTGTTATCATATACCCATCCAACAGAGAGAAAAACAGTGGGAGTGGAAGGAAATTACAGAAGCATCAGCAGACCCCAAATCAGAATGTTCAACTCCTCTCATGCCAATCTTAACTCAAAATTATGATTACTGGTTTGATATTACAGTTTTCATATTTGCGACCTCGATTATCTACAAAATTGGAGTGAGAATCTTTTAAAAAGAACTCTCACCAACCAAGGATTGAAATTACAAGGCAAATAGAAAGCACGAGGCATGGCATGGAGAACACAAACATAGAAACCTAACAAAGCTGATCAAAGAGAAAATACTAACTGTGAATTGCCCTATTTTTGGTTCCCCATGAGTCCCACAGTATGTGACGCATTAGTAGGAATAGTCATCACTTCAGTTTTAACACAGACTCTTCCCCCTCTAAATTTGGGTCTTCTGATTGATTATACACAAGTAATCACTTCATGTGGGTGGGATTCGAACTATAATATAATGTACATGACCAGTGGGATGGACCACTTGTCAAAGTCTATTGTCAAATTGGCTCCTTCATTTGTTAAAGAAATATGTATTTTGTCTCTTTTTCAACTAGAGCTGGGAAAAATAAAATTTCCCCCAACCCAATCAAGTATTAATTCACATGAAGCAATATATTTTCTCTACATGGAAGATTTATTTTTCTCTAGATGTTACCTCCATATAGAAAAGACAGTGGGTCACTGCAGTTTGTCTGCAGCCAGTGTTGAATGTTGAGCTCCCTGAAAAAGTTATGTTAATATTTATGCTCGCCCAGCAGGGAATTTGGTTGACTGACAGGCGTTTCTCTAGTGAGCTAATCATACCACTTCCATGAGGTTTTCTATTTACGTATGGAGAGGGACTGCATTAGGAAAGGACTGCTTTTCTACTCTATTTACACAGAACCCTGGTACTACTTCAGGCTCACTAATGAGCATCTCAGTGGAATTTCTGAGACACTTTGAATATGTAAGTGAAAACTGTCCCATTATCTTTAGATGTTCTCTTAAATATGTATGATGTAAATATATCTATATATTCCTAGATGTTTAGTGTTGGCTGTCACTACTGACCAGCCCTTTTATGCACTTGTCAAAACATTAAATTAGCAATTACCATAGACATGTGTTTCATTGAATAGATTTTGTTTTGTTTGTTTCAGGGAAATTGAAAGATAATCGTTAAATGTTGTTGTGCCTCTTCCGGTGTTGACATGTGTATGTGTATCAAAAGTACAAAAACTTCTTTTTTCTTGTACAGTGCACAGTTACTTTAGCTATACCCAGAAGAAGCTAGCAATAGTTTTAAAAGCACAAATTGATATAAAATATCTTGAATGTTGTAATAATTTGAAGATATGTTATTTGTATTAATCAATGATGTTAGGATCTTTTTGTAATAAGTAGTATTAAAAATAGTGTAATTTGTATGCTTATGAAATGTATTAGATAATTTATAAGTTATGTATAAGTGTACTTTTCAAAAATGTTACTAGGTGAACAAAGTTTTGCCTTTCATCTCCACTCTGAGTGTGACAGCTTATCCTCTCAATTAAGCCAGCCCCCTCTCCTTATACTTCAACAGAACTGGGCAAATTAGTGTTGGAATTCTGTTATCTTTGTCTAAAGAAAATCAAGCTAACCATTAAACAATAGATGGTCTCTTAATGAGTTAATAAAAGGACATTATTGACTAAAAAAATCTTTTAAGATGAATAAAGATGCATTAGACTATCTGAACGTGTGTCTGTGTGTGAAAATATGGCACTAATATTGAAAGAACGTCATTTTTATGTTGTTGGGATGCAAGCATGTCTGTTGTCTACTCTTCCATCTGCAGGTTGTCAGCACATTATCAGAGCTGGGGTATGAAGCAAGGGGGTGTTGTGCCTGGCTCTGCCATGGCTCTAACACAGCTCAGCGGGGCTGCGTGCTAGTAGCAGATGGTGCCCTGGCAGGATGCAACCTTGACCACTTCTCACCCTGTTTCCTGGGATGGAAGACGCTACATGTCCTCGAGTGCCAGTTTGCCCCTCACGGTGGCTGCTGGGAGAACAAAAATGAAAAGTACTGATCGCAAATGAAATACACTCTGTGCCAGTCTTCTGGAAGGTGTCAGTGAAACCTCAGTCATGTGCTGTGTACTTGTTGGTAGAAGTCTCAGTTTAAAAAAATCACTAGCTATTGTCTTTAGTCTTCCATCTCTGTGCTCGTCTTCCAGTTTTGAAATATCTCAGCATAGATTCTACTTAAAAGCTATCTGCTTAACAGATATTTTTTAGCAGTTTTTGCGGTTTTCTTGATGGTGGAAACCAGAAGGAAACCATCAACTCCAGTGCCTGGTTTTTCCTGTACATGTCACTCCCCACCCAGTCCCCACGAAGGGGCACCCATCCCTGAGCAGCCTCATCAGGTGGAAAACCGCCAGATGCCTGAGCAGCCAGAGATCTCAGTTGTCTCTAACTCCAAGGAGGAGGGACTTGCCCAAGCCAAGGAGCAGACCTGCATTTTCCCCACCAACCACATTGTATTCCTTTCGGAAGTTGCTGCCCTTTGCATCCATCCAGATTTTGTCCCTGTAGCCCCAGCTCAGGACCCATCGTCAGATCACCGCGGTCCTACTGCCCCATGGTGCCATTTTTCTTCATCATCCTGTAGCTCTTTGCATTTAGGGTCCTTTATAGCACTACTCACAATACTAGCAGTTACAACCGTCCCTACGTCTTCCATGATTTTGTCCTTATTCTCTCCAATATAAAAAGAAAGAAAAAGGAGAGTTGACTAAAACCTTTCCAGCTCCAGTCCTTTTGCCACCTGGTATCTTTCTCGCTGTCACCCCCTGCTCTGGCCTCCAGGAACAAACTTGCACTTGCCATTTTAAAGGGGGTACTGTAAGGAGAGGTAAAGGAGCCCTCCCACCCACCACTGATTTCCAGCCTGCCCTCAGCATTTTGGGGAGGAAGAGTCCAGCTCTGGATGATGGAACTCAGTTCCTGGGATCAGCTGGCTATGAAGGGCCGTGGCTCAACTCCACTGATTTCCTGCACTTTGAGTCTCCTGCCAAGATAACCTCTCCTCTTAGAGCCCATAGTGTAAGGCCCCTATCATCCTCTATGAAGAATAAGGGTTGATTTTTTTCGTGAGAGTTTTCTGAGAGTACTGATGAAACTGATGATGCGTGCTTGGTCCTTGGAGTTACCTGATTAAAGGTCAAAATGAAAACAACCAGTGGTAAATATTTAACCACCCGTTACTAGCTTTTTCTTTCTCTTGAGAAGAAAGAAGCCACAGTATTTGGCTAACTTATAAAAAGAAGGGTGTGATAGTTGGAGATACAAAGAGAAATCCATTCCTTTCCACATGCTACCCCTGAAAAATCATGGCAGCCAGGCCTGTGTTCAGAGCTCTCCTGCTCCAGAGAACTAATGGCCACCATGAAGTTAACGCCACCCAAGCCTTTGAGAAGCCAGGGTCCCCAGACAACTTATCACTGGAGATGCTCTATTGAGAGGAAGTCCGGCAGGGAGCCAGATGGTGCAGCGAGCTGCCCCTCCCCCACACTGCCCCAGGAGTGGAAGGAACTTGAACAAGGACAGCCCCACGTGTACCCTGAGTGAGTACTGGCCCCACGTTTGGGAACCTTGGCAAAGATTCCTGTGTCTGGGCTTCAGACTTGGCACGATGTGAGTGGAGCTGCCACCTTTGAATGGCACAATGGGGTCACTTCGTCAGGCCTTGCTCCTGTGCCACGTGTGAGATCACTGCCCACATAGGAGGCACAGAAAGCGGTGTGCTGCCCGAGTCAGCCTCATCAGAGGCAATGAGAGATGCTCATGAAGAAAAATCCAGTTGGACCCCCAAGTTCCGTGAAACAAGAAGATTGCTAGATTGTCCTAATCTAATCCCACGCTCCTCCATTTTATTAAGGGGGAATTGCAATATTCTAGTTGAAGTGACGTGTGCATCCCCCCACAGGCGGAGCTCCTTTGCCCTAGTGGGTAATGCACAGCCATCCTGAAGAAACTCAGCCCTCAAGGGTGATCTCGGGAGAACTCGTCTTTTTTTTCACTACCTTAATATGTTGGTAATTCATCCAAAATGTGTAGAGCAACTACTCCAAGAAAGGTACCGAAAACATGAGAGCAGAAGGGGCTTGTTTCCCCGTCATTTTAAAGATGGCAATTTTTGAACTCCATATTTCTTTGTATTTTGTGTTGAACAGCTTTTGAACAATTCCTCTGGGTAAGGGGCTTTCTAGGCATTGTGGGAATTTTCTGGGAATAAGATACAGTCCCTGGCCCTCAGCGTATCCCTTCTCTGCCAGAGTATACCTGTTAAGAGGGCAGGTATAGGGAGGGTTCTGCCCCTTGCCCGGCAGAGCCCTGCAGTGCTTAGCATAGTGCTGGCCCAGTCAAGAGTGCGCAGGAAATTAGTTTACTGTTGCCTGGCTCAGGGCGTGAGGGGCACTCCGAGGAAGTTACAGAGACCCGTGGGGCCCCAGGGGGAGAGGAGGGTTATCATAAAGAATGTGACATAAGCCTGGACCTTAAAGGATGGAACGTTGACAAGTGAGGAGGACAGGGAATTGGGACACTGGCAAAGAGGAAAGCTGAGTAAATTGAAGATGATGATAACGATGGTACCATTTATCACGTGTGCATTACATGCCAAGAACTTTCACATTTACAGTTTCATTTATTTGTCATACCTACCCTAGGGGAAGGTATTAGGTTGATGCAAATGTAACTGAGGTGTTTGCATTTATTTTGAACTTTCTGAACCGCAATTATTTTTGCACCAACCTATTATTGAGCGCCATTTGCAGATGTGGGAACTGGGGCCTAAAGAGGTTAGGCTACTTGCCAAAGTCACACTGCTGGAGAGCGAAGAAACTCAGCGTGGCACTTCGATTTGTCTGTGTAAAGCCCCTTGTGCTACCCACTCCATGGGAAGGCGACTTGGGGGAGAGGAAGTAAAAGGCAGAGAAAACTGGAGACGCACATTGCAGTTTGATTCCCAAGGGCTTTGAATGTCACGCTCAGGGATTTAGACTTTCACTGAAAATGCTAGAGAGACTTTGAAGATTTCTGAGCAGATGCTTCAGAAAGATTACTCTGGAGCGGAAGGAAGGTGTGGGAGGGGAGGAGGCCTAAGATTTGACGGAGTCTCCTGGTAGAGCAGGCACAGTGAGGGGTGGGGACAGTAGGCTTAGAAATGAAAATAAGACACATGTAGAGCTAAGATAGCGTGAACTAGAATCTGATCCGAGAGCCAGGGAGAAGAAAAGGAAAAAAAAAAAAAAAATGGCTCTTATGTTCCCACCGGTCGTCTGTGAAGCCCATTACAAACACCGCGAGCCCCGCGGAGGAACTGTGCCTGGGAGGTCTCCGCCGTTACGTGGGACTAGGTCGCCCTCTTCTGGAAAAGAAAAGCCACTGTTGAGCTGTGAGGCCGAGCATTGTCTAGTTCCGTTTAAATGTCTTTACAGAGCCCATTGATGCTGAGTCGATACTCATTGGTCCTTCAAACACCTGGTAACTAACAAGTTGGTAACCAGGTTGCAATTCAGACTAACCTGGTTGTGCAGAGACAACAAGAGGCCATTAAAGCAAGTTGTGACACCTTCTAATGCATTGTATTTTGGACTTAGAAGTAGTTTAATGTTAACGAAAATGAACTAGAATAAAAGGAGATAAGACTATAGAAAAATGAATGCCGATCTTTTGGAAATATTACTAAGTTCGGAGGTGATAAAGGACTGAAAGTGTGATCATTAGCTGCTAGTGCTACATTAAAATACTTAGTGCTATCAATTGTTGAAATGTGGAGGGTTGAAACAACTTCAAAATATTACATGGGCAATTTGACAAAGATAACTGTAGGAAATGAAAACTAAACTGAGTTGGGGGAACTGACTCAGTGGGTGGACCCCAGGGTGTTCTTCACTAAGTACACCCCACCACCCAGCTAGGTGTCCACCTCCCCACCCAACCCCCTAATTTCCACATCCATTCCTGTGACATATATGTGTCCCTGGCCATCGCAAGGGTCCATCCACAGGGAGAGAGTCAAACAGTAGTCTCAGGACAATGAACAGCATGGCTGTGCTCACCTAAGAGTCCTGAGAAGAAAATTGACAGTGGCCTTCCAGGGCCTACAGCACTGGCCCCATTACCTTCTAATCTCATGTCTTACTTGGCTGCCCGAGCTCCTTCAGCTTTGCTTTGCACTTGCCATTCCCTCTACTGGGAATACTTTTCCCTGAAGTATAAGCAATGTTCCCTTCACTTCCTTTCAGCCTTTTCTCAGATATGTTCTCAAAGTGGTCTCCCTCAATCAACCATTTAAAATCGCATACCACACTCCCCCACACACACACACACTCCCTATTCCCCTTCCATGTTTCATGTTTCTCCATAGCCCCATCATCTTTGAACATTACATTACTTGTATATGTTATCGATTTCCCCCCACCCTCAAGATGTAGGACTCCAAAAGGAGATTTTATCATTTAGGTTTGTTTGTCCACCACTCTCACACCAAGAACAATGCTTGGCAAAAGCCAATCACTCAATAAATATCTGATGGGTTATAATTGGCTTTTGAGTTGGCGATGTCCAGTGTTCACCCACATGGAAACTTACAGCTTTGAGTTGACTTGGCTAGAGGATGGTGAGCCTGGGGGAAAGGTGGGGGGAGAGTGGATCTCTGTAGCCTTTAATTACCTATACCTGACCTCTCCTGCTTTCTGCTTGCCCACCCTGGGGAATCTAGTATGAGGTGAGTGAGAGAGAGAGAGAGAGAGAGAGAGAGAGGCACTTTGCCTGTCACCTAGATAGGTCTGTTAGAATAGGAAAACCAAGAACTGGCTGCCTTGGGTTTTAGGCTTTGAAGGGACCCCTTTCACAATAGCTGAGGGTGACTTCCCCTGGGTGTCTGCCAGAGGAGAAAGTCCTCAGAGCCCAAGTGAAAAAGTAGAAAGAGCATAGTGAGCTTGGACCAGGCGGAGTTCGAGAAAGCAAACGGCTTCCTTTGTTTTTGTTTCAATTATTAAAGTATAATTGATATTCAATATTATATTATTTTCAGGTATACAACATGGTGATTCAACATTTATATTCCTTATGATGTGATCACCACAGTAAGTCTAGTATTACTTCCTCTCTTAGAGTGTTATCCCCCCTACCCCATTTCTAGGTTCTGTCTCTTGCTGCTGCTAAGACTGACTAGCTTAACCAAATTGCTCAGCCCTTCCTGAGCACCAATTTTCTCATCTGTACTATTTCTTCACCTGTAAAATCAGGTTAATGTTAACAATCTTGGGTGAATCAAATAAGATATAAGCTATGTTTGAGTTTCAAAGCATCAGGAAAGGAAATAGCTGTCAAAGAGGGCTGCTAGCACAGTATCAAATGTAATATCCTGTCCAAATGTTTGGCACAGATATCCTGTTAAAAGGACAAAGAAGACAACAAGAATGGGCCAGCCTGGTGGCTCAGGTGGTTGGAGCACCGTGTTCCTAACGCCGAGGTCACTGGTTCTGCTGTGAGCTGCTGCCGCTGGGCTAACACCAGCATGGGCCAGGGAGCTGTGTCCTACACAACTGGACTGACAAACAACAGCTCCTACTGGAGTGAGGGGGTGGGGGAGGGTGAAAGAAGGAGGGAAAAAAAAAAGACAAGAATAACTGGAGAGTGATGAAGCCATGACTTTTTTCTCTCTTTTTTTTTTAGTCGTAAAAAGAAAAAAAATTAGGGTTCTGTATTGGGTAGGAAAAAAACCAAACTTAAAATTGAAAGAAATATAGGAGATGAGCATTTTTAGCTTCAGTAGGTCAAATTCTGAATTTCTAATTTCTAGGCAGGGATTTTTTCGATGACACGTCCAACCAGGAATTGCCCGGTAGTGTTAGAACTAGGTCAGGGCCAGGTTTAGGCAAACCCAGGAACTGTTGCCACTGATTTTCATTGTTCTCACCCCTGTCCCCTTATTGTTCCCATCAGACATTGGTGGTTCCATGCCATTTTCAGAAGCCCACGAACTCAAAGTGTGCTACAGGCCATATATCCCTGGGAAACATCTCAAGCCCCAAGAAGGACATTTCCAGAAATAGGCTCTCTCCTCACCAAGCCAGGCAATCTCGTTCCCTCAGGCTCAGCTTTCTAATCCACATTAACGCAACAGCGACAGGAAATCCCCAAAACTCCCTTCTGGGTTCAGCTTGGGCCTCCTCCTGTTTCATCTACTGCAGCTCCATGTGGCTACCAGTCATCTAAAATGCAAACCTGCCTTAAAGACCTTTCCAGGGTTCTCCTTTGCTTACAGAAATGGTTCTCAGGTTAGTTGCAGATGAGAAAAACTTCTGGAGCTTTTAGTACCTACCAGTGAACAGGATCCACTCAGAACACACTAATTCAGCAATTCCGCTTCTGAGTCAACTCTAACGTGCAGTGGTGGTTGGAACTCTGGCTTACAGATCCCCAACTCCCCTTCTGGCTCACAAGGCCTTCTTAGCCAGGGTGCTTTGTCTCCTGCCTCGTCCCTCACAACACACTCACTACTATCTGCACAAACACCCTGGTGGTGTTCCCTGAATACACCTGATCATTTCATGCCCGGATGCTGTTGTACATCCTTCTATGGGTCTAGGACCTAACTACTCAGAGTGGGCTCTGTGGACCAACCTTACCTGGGAACCTGGAACTGAAGAATCAGAACCTGCATTTTAGCAACATCCACAGCTGATTCGTATGAACATTAAAGTTTGAGGAACACTTTAGATTCTTTCCCAGTTTGCATCTCTGGAGAACTCACATTCACATTTCAATCCCACACTCAAGTATCTCCTCTTCTCTGAGGCCTTTCCCAACCTCACCTTCTTCCCTCCTAGCCCTCTCCTCAAAGCAATTAATTCCTCCCCCCATTTATGCTACCACTTTTGTCGTATGCAAAGGACTGAAACCAATATAATTGTCTGTGCCTGTGTTTAATAATATTAGGACCAAAGATAACCTAGCTGCTTGCTTCAGGAAATACATGTGCCTAGAAGAAAAGAAAAAGATTGTGAACCAGCTAAACAGCTTACTTATCAAGACTCACAGCTTATGCATCATGAGTGGCCTCAGACACTTACTTCACTGTACCCACAAATCCAGAGGAAGCTATGAAGGCAAATCTCTGCCTGATCCTCATTCCACACTTTAAAATCACCCAGCCCCGGTCCTGAAACCATATAAATACCCTGCCCTAATTTCCTTTTTTGACACGCCACTAAAATTATCAAGGTGATGTTCTCCCTCCTTGCAGTAGATACAAGAAACTTAGCTTTGTTGAATCAATAAGTCTTTCTGGTTGCCTTTTAGATAGGCAACCCACCCATCATTGCAATATTTTTTTTTACATAAAAATATTTTTTTTGCAATATTGCAATTATTTATTTGTGTGGCAGATATGTCCTCATTACTATATGCTACTGCCTTCTTCCTAGGTACACACACACACACACACACACACACACACCCTGCACATACTTTTGGAGGCTTTGCCTCAACTAAAGGAAGGATAACAAAAGAGAGTGGATTGGAAGGCAATCTAAATGAAGAAAGAGATATGTTTGTAGCCTGGTATTACAAAGGAGCAATAAATATTCGCAGGAAGAAAAACCCAATTGTCTTGTACCAATCCCACCGTAAGGCCAAACCAAGAAGAAGCCTCTTTTCATACTGCCTTCCTCCCGCAGGGTTCAACAAGGCCCCGACCACCTCCCTCTTTCCCCCTCCCCCCCCTCCACACACACACACTCTAACATAGAGCACCAAAACAACAGAACTAAATGACTGAAAACCTGAGCTTGAGGCAAGAAGAGACAGAAATGAGAGTGAAAGGAAGGAAGGGCCGGGAGTGGTTAAGAAGAGAAAAGGGCCAAAGAAGACGTTTCCCATTAGTCAGGAAAGAACCAGCCCTTTGATCAAGCCGTCCTGGACTCCTACGCATACCCTCCTCCCTGGAGGGGCTCAGGACAACTGAACTGAACAGGGTAGAAGAGCCAGTTTCCAATCCAGACAGCTCAATTACTCTTCTGCAAATCATAGATGTTACGTGCACCTACCTTTCTAAGGATGTTGGGAGGATTAGTAAATTAGTATATGTAAAGTACCTGGTGCATAAGAAAGATGTCATTACTAAAATGCTAAGATTCCATGGGTCAGGATCTAGGATGTCCCAAAAATGTTTAGCAGCCTAAGCATTCTTAACAGGTTTCTTAATCATACAATGTATACCTTAAACTAATGCATGATTAATTTCTATCATACAGGACACGATAACTGGTCAGTGTGGTATTGATCATTACTAAAAACCGTTGGTAACAACCCCAACACCTAGGTGGGTAAGGGAAGAACTGGGCGCTGGGAGGCTTGTGCAACCGGGAGAGTGAAACCCCACCTCCAGGGGGCAGCAGCTACTGGGTTTCTGTTTGGTCTGTGGGAACCCAGACCAGGGTTGCCAGGTGACAGCTAGAGAGCATTTTTGCAACATTCATCAAAATAAATGTGCTGTCCCACCTACACAAGGGGATACCACTAGGGTGTTTTTGGAAATTTACACACGAAAAAATCAATACTTTATATTTGGTATTGCTGGAACACGTGAAATTGCACTGTGGACTACACTGTAGAATGGTGTTATGATGAATTATAATGACAAGAGCATTTTTCTCATTTGTTTCTCTTTTACCTTCTTTATTAGTTTGTAAACATGGAGAGCAGGATGTTGGTAGTCTTATCGTCCTTGGCTGTAAAATGAACATAATGATATTTATGTTGCAGAGTTCTGTCACCCAAAATTTTTAAAAGATTAAATTTTAAAAAATGTGTGTTAAGGGGGGAGAGGGATGGTAGAAGAGGGTAAAGGGGATCGAATATGTGGTGATGGAAGAACTGACTCTGGGTGGTGAACACACAATGTGATATATAGATGATTACAGAATTGTACACCTGAAATCTACGTAACTTTACTAACTATTGTTACCCCAATAAGCTTTAAAAAAGTAATGTGTGTTAAGTTCCTAAAACAATACCAGTCATGCAGCAGTACCCAATAAATGACAATTATTGATACTATTTCTACTTCTCTTGTTACATTAAATTCCTACAGGTTGGAAATAATCATGGTTTTGAAGTATGTACTATCACTAGATTTAATCACAGAATTGTAGTGTTGGTGGAAATTTTGTAAAGGGTTTGGAGGGTTCTTACAAATTATCTTTTACAGATGACATAAAGAGAAATTGAGGCTGAGAAATATTAAAAGAGTTGTATTTTCCACAGGAGCATAAATTACCAATACCTAACACTTGGATCCTCAAAACACTCACCTGGAAGTTAAAAACTGAACATGACTCATCTAAAGCGAACACACCCATAAATCTTCACTTTTATGGTCCCAGGGATTCTGTAATTTACACATATTTGCATGATTAATAACAAAGTTGAACTTTTAATATACTAAGTGATCTGTTGCAAATGTTTCTAGCTTTTTGGGTAATTCTCATTTGACTATATTTCACAATCAACCGGTTTTCTTCCTCAAGCTTTGTAGGAATGAGGCAGTAAAACATCAGCCTATCACATCACTAGGTGGCGCTAAACCCACTCTTGAAGGATCTAGGGAAGCCAGCCAACTGTGGGACAGCCAAAACTTGTGGAAAACAAGAGAAGGTTAACGTCCTGGTCCCAGTTTAAATGTTCATACTCGGACATAAAAGCAGATGAATTAAATTTGCCACTGTCCTGTATACTTAAAATCTAACTGAATTTAATAAAAATATATTAGAACTGGAGACGTGGCTGCTAGCCCAGCCTCTCTGGGCTATCTCATGGGTTTGAGGGTGGATCCTGACAAAATCCAGTCTCCGGTTGCCAGACTCCCCTTTAACAGAACAGGGAGTGAACACATTCTGGATCTTCCTTCTAAGATAAAGTCGATTATTTGTGATATTATTTTTGAGACAATGGGAGCTGAATAATAAGAGCTGGTGGAGGACAACCATTTCTAGAAGAACTTAAATATAAGAGGCTATAATGTAACAATAATAAAGGGAAATGGAAGAGGACCAAGTAGAGTCAGAAAGAAGAATAACAAATGTTTCAGAACAACACTATGGGGAGTTGGAAAGCCAGCCTTTGAGTAACTCAGAGTTACACAATTTCGGAGCTGGAAGGAGCCTTGTAAGTATGCAGAATTGGGCCTGAGAACTAAATAATTTGCTGGAAACTACACAGATAATTAGTGGCAGACAAGCAGTAAGCCCACATTTGTGCTAACCAGTACTCTTTCCATGAAAACATGTGGCCCTCTTAATGTCTAACTGAAAACCTTTCACAAAAGTCCAAGGAAATCCACATAGCAGCCTCCTCCTTTCTCTCTCATGCACACATGTGCACACACGTCCACCATTCTAACAATACAGGAAATTGAAGGAAGCCATCTGAAACTTCAATGTCGGGCACTGCCGCCACAGATAACATATCAAACGAAAGGCTGGAAATCAACCCTGTTCACATTCACACAGGAAGCCCAACTCAAGCTGTTTGACCCTATTTAGTAATCAGTTCCATACTCACAAAAGAATGCCAGAACAAAAACAGAAGGAGGGGGGGGTGGAAACCCTTTTTCCTTAGGAAGAATGATTCCAAGAAGTTTAAAGAGAGGCCAGCTGTTTTATAAAGTTTTGCAGGAAATTTGGTAACTATTCTGTGACGGCATTGTCTTGTCTTCACCAGCCCAGGGAAGTGGTGCTGTGACATACCAAGGCAGTCACTGGGATAATTCAAATATATCACAGCCATATTTTGCCTCAATTGTGCTTATAGTTTAGGTGAAATTATTTTGCACTAAACATTTCTGATAATTATCCGTTGTATTCTGGTCTGATGGGAAGTGCTAGGCAGACGGGTGGTTCTGCCACCCACTTATTGGCTGTGTGGTGTTGGGCAAGGTACATAACTCTTCCTAGCATCTTTCTTCTTCTGTCAAAATGGGATTGAATAACTGTTACCTCACAGGATAGTTCTGAGGAAAATGTGAGAGTAGATGTCTTATGGCACAAAGAAGCATCTGTAAATATTGGCCTCCTTCCTTCAGTTTAATTTTCTAAATCACTACATTGATGGGGACCTGGCCTCATGTAAAGAAAAAAAATGAAAAGAAAATGCTTCATTTTCTTTGGAGCCACTACTGGATTCTCTTAAGCCTAATCTAAATAGAGGTTCTCCAAATATTTTGGTCTCAAAACCCACTCATACTCTTAAAAACTGAGGATTCTAAATAGCTTGCATAAAATGTGGGTTACCAATATTTACCACATTAGAAGTTAATACTGAGAAACTTTAAAAATATTTATTTATTTAAAATAATAATGTATTACATGTTAACATGAATTATGACAAATAATTATTTTCCAAAACAAAACAAGTTTAGTGACAAGAGAGATATCATTTACATTTTACAAATCTCTTTAATGTCTGGCTTAACGGAAAACAGCTTGATTCTCATAACTGCTCTGCTTCTACATTCAATCTATTGTATTACCTTGTTTTGATTGCAGTTTACAAAGAACATTCAGCCTCTGTGTGTGGGAGGAGTATTTTATAGTTTTTAAAAATAATTGCACATATTCTCTGATACTACACCCAGACTCAATAAGTACTAGTTTCTTAAAAGTTAATTTCGAGAGATCCAAGATGGAAGAGTAGATAAACACCATGCCTGCTTCCTTCCATGAATGCAGTAAAATTACAACTAACTTATACAACAGTCAACCTGGAGAACCACCTGAAGTCTGCCTGAACAGAAGTTTTATAACTAAGCATATAAATAAGAAGCCACCTCAAGGCTGGTAGGATGGGCAGAGATGTGGAACAGGCCCCACACCTGTATGTGGTGGATGAGAATCAGGAGGGATACCTCGGCTGCAGAGTTTCCCCGCTCCCGAGGAGTACAGGACCCCTGCCCCACACCAGACTCCTCAGCCCGGAGTTCTGGTGCCAGGAAGAGAAGCACCCACATCTGGCTGTGAAAAACAGTGGGGATTCCAACCATCTGGGAGAGATGGAAGGCTGTGGGAAACCCAGACATCCTCTTAAGGGGACCGCGCACAGACTCACTCATTTGCAGGGCTCCAGCGGAGGGATGGTGACTCAGGGGGCATCAGAGGCATATAGGCGACAGACTGAGGTGTGTGGCTGTACAGCAAGGGTTAAAAGACAGTCACCATTTTCCCTGTGGGGGGGGCCTTCTCCTGTGCAGCCAGCAGGCAGGCGCCATCTTTCCTGTGTTGAGCCTGCCCCACACACAGCCACATCTAAATCTGATTGGCCTGATGAGTTCTGCTCACTCCACCCTGCTGACTCCCTGGGATTCTGCCCACCAAACTCACCCAACGTTGGAAGCACTTTCTCAGTAAGCAGCCAGCCCCACCTGTATTGCATTATTTCTTGGAAAACTATCAGAGTCCATGGGCCCCAGGCGTGTGGCAACTGGCCTCAGTGTGCTCTGAGACTTTTGCTGAGTAGCTCCAGGCTCAGCCCTGGCACTAAACCAGAATCTACATTAACCTGGTGAACACAACTCTTCCCACTTTAGTGACTCCCTGAGACATTGCCTCACCCAACTTGCATAGGGCACAAGGCTTTATCAGTGGCTGAGCCTTACAGAACCCAGCAGGTGGTAAAAGGCCTCGGGGTGTCCTGGCTTTTTGTGGAGCTATACCAGGTCCAGTACTGGTGGCAGATGTCTTCAGTTCACAGTGTGTCTTCTCCTATGCACCTCCAGGTTTAGCACAGGCAGCAAACAACCATAGATTGCTTTGTAGCTCCTACCAGGTAGTGCCTGGCTGGTCACAGGAGGTGGTTAACCTGGGCCTGCACCAGAGACCCTCCCAAGAGGCCCCAGAATCAACATACATGGAGGTTGGCTTTAGACCACAGCAAAGCATCACCCAATTAGTCCCACAAGCAGCATTTCCAAAGGGTGATCTCAACAGACACCAGAGCTCATTGGGGCAAATCCCACTCAGTGGGGTAAGCCCCCTGCACAGCAGCCTGTAAGCTGTAAACGTGGCTAAACCCCACAGCCAATCAGCCTGAGGGTCAATCTCACTTACTGATGTGCCAATAGCAATCAAGGCTCAACTATAACAGGGGGGCACACACAACCCACACGAGGAATACTCCTGGAGCACCCAGAGCAGGTGACCAGGGAGACTGTGCCAGGGACCCACAGGGCACCTACTTCATAAAGTCACCCAGCCAAGACTGGGAGACACAGCAGATCTACCTAATACATAGAAACAGACACAGGGAGGCAGACAAAATAAAGAAACAAATAAATATATCCCAAATGAAAGAACAGGGGAAAACTCCAGAAAAAGTACTAAATAAAATGGAGGCAAGCAACCTACTAGAGACAGAATTCAAAACAATGGTTATAAGGATGATCAAGGAACTTAGTGAAAACTTCAACAAAGAGACAGCAAGCATAAAAAAGGACATAGAGACCATAAGAAAGAACCAGTCAGAAGTGAAGAATACAATAACTGAAATGAAGAATGTGCTAGAAGGAATCAATGCTCAAGATCCCTTTCTACACCATAATACTTCTCTTTATTCATCTCTCCAGGCCCCTAATGATGTCTGGCTACTCTAAGTTCCCCTATTGCAGCACTCAGTAGACTGTCCTATTTCCCCTGATTTACAATTGACTATACTTTTTCTATTTTCAACAATAATTATATATATCTAATATATATTATATATATTATATATATTACATATAACCTAATATATGCCACATTTTGTTCTAAGAATTGAAAATACAGTAGTTAACAACACAAGCAAAATCCTTACTCTCATATTCCTTGCTCTTATATTCTAGAGGTTGACGAATGGACAAAAAATTTGTGAATAAATTAATGTATGAGATAATTTCAAATAATTTTAGGTCCTATAATATCCATAATAAAACAAAGTGATATGACTGAGAATGACAGGGCGAGCCAGTAGTGAGATGGCACCAAAATGAGGGTTATTAAGTTTGTGTACCCAATGTGAATAATAGTAATTCATAATAGTAATTCATGGGTAGACATGGGGATGGGTGAAATTTCCCGTGAGAATCTGGCTAGGGTAGAATTGCAATACCCTGGGAAACTGGGAAGAGAAGAGGGAAGAAGACATTGTCCTTTGTATTTGAAAGGAGTGCTGCCTTATCCCTTCCAGGGAAAATGGTACCTCACCGATCTTCGGGGGAATAGCCAGGCACTGAGGGAACTGACTTAAGAAGAGCAGCTGGGGCTAGGATAAGAAGCCATCTTGCCCCACGAGGGCCAGTTGGGAGTGCTGATATTAGTAGTTGCCACTTGTTCTGCCCAGAGGCTGTTGGGAGAAGGGGGCAAGGATGGAACTGGGGTTATTCGTAAGAAGACATTTCCATTGCCCTGGTTGCAATACCTAACTTACATTGACATCCAGAAGCTCGCTGTCGCTTCTGCTTCAGAGTATTATAGAGACACTTCTAGAAAACACTAACATTTTCACCAATACCAGTATTCACCTGAACCAGGCCTCTAGAGCAAAAACAAATAACTTAAAAAAGAAAGAGAGAGAGAGAGAGAGAGAGAGAGAGAGAGAGAGAGAGAGATCACACGTAACTAGGAAGAATGGCTGGAGGACCTATTGGGAAAAGCACTTTGACATGGAGGAAACATTATGCCACTCACTTGGGAAAGTTTCTGTAGAATCAATTCTTGCCTTGTTTTCCACCCCTCTTTACCTTAGCAAGATGTTGCTGTTGTTCACACTGAAGAAATGTGTCCTCTGTAGTGAGGGAAGCATCTCCCAGACAAGTTTCCGGTGCTTTCTTCCGGAGATGCTCTCCTTAGTCCTGAGAGTGGTCTATTCTCACTGTGGGTGGAGCCTTTCACTACTTCTCAGCCTGGGATCTGTTTCCTTTGAGTTAATGTTCCTTCTTACATGCTTCACTGAAGAGCAACCATTTTGTTTAATGGGTTTCACACTTTTGCCATAAGTATGATTTATTATAACCCCAACAAAGGTATTTTTAATCTCTTTCCTGGGTCATCTGTCTTTTAGCCACTTCATGCTTTTTCATAAGGGACATACTAGAGTGGCTGCAGGTCTCTATGCAGAACAACGCACTTTATATAGATTGTGAATATTCAATTTAAAATGTGAAAAATCTCCCTGCTCTAGAAATCTCCCTGCTCGTCCAAGGCCACACACTCAATCTCCTCTATTCATTAAATCATAAACTATCCCCTCTTCTTATTAGATCATGAAATTATGGAGGACAAGGAACATTATTTATTATAGCCCTTGTAGACTGTTGATGCTTTTCTGTAAGGATGTCAGAAAATGGGGTTCATTCTGCTCCACATCTTCTTTATGATGTTACCAGAGGCAATTGGGGTGGGGGTGTTGGTGATACGGGTAGTGGGAGGGTAGTTTTTCTCTCATCTCTATTCCAAGAACAACATTACTTATGTAACCACCCCTTCTTAATCACGGAACTTATTATATTGTCCCCTTTTGGGTTGGCTCCAAAATATTTTAAGCCAAATTTATATGACACATTTAGCAGTTCTCCAGGAGCTCATCACATGCATCTTAAGAATTAGGCACATGAAAAGCTTCATCTTATGTTTCCCAGCTTCCCTGTCTTTTTGTCCTCTCACATCTTCATCATTATTGTTCTGTCTTCTTTTTGAACTTGGACATGTGTCTTGGCTACATGTTGTCTCCTGAAAATAGACCCCTTTATAAATTTGAACAAGTTGGTCCTGTATTTCTATCATAGGGACATTTTTCACATTTGAAAATTGCATGAATCATGGCAAGCTTTCACTTGGGGCCTTGGGGAACATTGCAGGGGAAGAACACATCTTAATAGAGAAAAGGCAATTCAGAGTCACAAGGGAGCTGGTAGGTTTTTACAGCTGCCTAACCCAATTCTACACAACCACCATGCCCTGTAAGTAATGCATGAGTAATTAGCCTGGCCTGCCTATTGACTGGATTAGTTTAGGGGTGAGTAGTAGCCAAGGGTAGGGAAAACTAGCATAAAATCATAGAGAAGATAAGGAAAGCTGAAGAAGAGCTGTCCAGTTTTCCTTTGTCCATTCTTCTGTAAGCCTTACACAGTAGTCCCCTGTACCCCCAGGGATGTGTTCCAAGACCCCCGGTGGATGCCTGAAACAGTACAGAACCCTGTACATACTATGTGTTTTCCTATACATACATATCTACCATAAAATTTAATTTATAAATTAGGCACAGTGAGAGATTAACAATAACTAATAATAGAACAATTACTATAACAATCCACTGTAATAAAAGTTATATGAATGTGGTCTCTCTCTCTCTCTCAAAATATCTTATTGTATTGTACTCAACTTCTCACCTAAAAGGAAGCACTTTATGGCTTCTCTTTGACATATCTGAGTTGCCAACATCACTACTCTTGCAATTTGGGGCCTTTATTAAGTAAAATACAAGCACTGTGATATCAAGACAGCCGATCTGATAAATGAGATGGCTACTAAGTGACTAACAGCTGGGAGCATGGAGACGCTGGGCAAAGGGATGTCATGTCCTGGGCAGAATAAAGTAGGATGATTCAAGATTTCATCAGGCTATTCAGAACAGTGCACAATTTAAAACATATGTATTGCTTATTTCTGGAATTTTCTATGTAATGTAGTAAATTCGTTCACTGTAAAGTGAATCTAGGAAGAGCAGAGTACATTTTAGCTGGTCACTTTATCCTTATTTGTCCCTATTTTTTTTTAATCTTAAAGGTTTTATATCCTTATTATATAAGTTAGTAAGAAAAACACTAGGACTCTCAAAGATATAAAATGGATAAAGGACATGAAACAAATACTACACAAGTAGTCCAGAATGGACCCGAAATTATTATGTGCAAAGATGCTCTCCAGAGTGTTGGTTATAAAGTGAAGAATGGGAAGTGATCTAAATAAAAAATTAGAATTGTGGGAAATGGCTGACCTAGAATGGAATATTATATAGCCATTTATAATCAGTTTTACAGTCATGTGCCGTTTAACAATGGATGTGTGCTGAGAAATGTGTCCTGAAACGATTTCATCATGGGAACATCTCTACGATGCACTTACAAAACCTAGATAGCCTACTACTGTGATTGTACTTCTAACACAGGCACCTGAGGAATCCCAGGGGGAGCCCTGACAGTTGGCTTTTCCTTTTGTGATGCAAGTGTCTTACTTAAGCTTTGACTGCAGAGGCATCCCCTTCAAGCAAGGCTGTCTTGAATGAGCACACCGCCAGCCTCAGGACTAGATAAAGAGCCATGCTGCCTCCCCCTCCCCCCCACCCAGCTCCTCTGTTTTAGAGATTTTGATTTTGATAACTGACCATTTAGGCTGCTTGTTTTTTTCTCTTCCCTGTGCTTTAAACTTTCCCTCTTCTGTTTTAAATTCACCAATTAAGAGTGAATCTGGGAAACCCCAGGCCCCCAAGCTCTACCCCAATAAAAGCAAGACCCCAGGCCCTCTCCCTCAAACCCAATATTGCTGGGTGCCCCCTGGCGTGCTTGTATGCTCCAGGGCCTATAAGTCATAAACTATTGTTTCTTCTAAGTTTCCTAACCGTTACTGCTGAAGGATGTCTTGCAATGGTAATAAGAATCACAAAGGTCCCTCTAGTTGTCACATTGGTTTAGAAAGGGGAGGTGTCTGTGGGAAGCTCAAGGGGCCCAGATGCGAGCCAACAGACAGCATTATTATGGATAGACTAAGACCGACACTAAACAGCAATGTGCTGCGCTGGGACAGTGGGATGGTTATGAAGTCACTAGGCGACAGGAACTATTCAACTCTATTATAATCTTATGGGACCACGATCATCCATGTGGTCCATCGTTGATTGAAATGTCATTATGTGGTGCATGACTGTATATTTGGGTTCCATCCTCACCTCCAGCTCTTTGGTTTCTGCAAACATCTGACTCACCTCTTAGCTTTTTGAAATGGAGTTTGTGTTCTTGTTCATTGAGTCTGCTCAATCCCTTGCTTTGTGTGTCTCCTTTTTTTTTTGATAGCCCTGTTACAAGCTCTGTCACCCCTGGCTGAACCAGTAGCTAGTGGTAGGCATGGGAGAAGGAGAGAAAACTGTAGTTAGAAAGATCTTACCAAAAACATGCTGTTGCTGAAAATCAATATGAAGTAAATACAAGGAAAGTTGTGTTTGTGGTCCAAATCTTAATTGTTCAAATATTTTCATTCATCTTTTCCATTTAGTTTTCTCCGCATAACTATGTTCATGGAGAAGACTAATAAATGGAGCTAAAATCCTAAGCAATGTATAATTTTAATTAAGTAATATCTGCTCATTTATTTTTAGATGAAAATTTGTCCTGTTTTGTAACTTTCCACCCAAGGCCTCCATGGAAGGTAGTAAGCACTGATAAGATTAAGGAGAAAAAAGCTGAGATTTCACATTTTGGTTATTTTTCTTTGGCTCTGCACAGCCGAAGAACGAAGCATTCAGATAGCTTTCCTGGGAACACCCAGGCTGCATTTACATTGTTTACTAAAGCAAGCATGCTCGCCAATTGCTGTTAAGGAAGAGAAAAACTTGTCTCAGCTTAATTCCCAGAATAGAGAGTTTGAGTGTGTGGAAGGAATCAAATAGACATGACAAGCACATGACATTCATGCCGGGAGGACAACAGATGGATGGCTTCAGCTATTAACTGCCTACGTTTGGTGAGGAGACTTCCTCCATAAGAGGGACAGTGTGACACAGTGGAAAGAACAATAAAGTCAAAGGCATTTTGATAGATTTAATTTTGGTTTTGGCTTATGGTACTTTAAAATTGTCACTCCAAAACCTGAATGTGTGAGGAAAAGCACTTATTCCCCAACAATATTAGGAATTGCGTGGCTGTGAACGAAACAACTACTCTGGTTTATAGTTGGGTAAGTGGCCACCAAATCAGAGTCAAGTTACCCGAAAGCCAAGTGTTAATCATCCATCCATCCCCCACTGTCTGCACCACATGTATTAGTCAGGGTTCTTCAGAGAAACAGCACCAATAAGATGTATCAAGAAACAAAGATTTATTCATGCTCACATGGTCTGTCTCCAAATTTCTTCCTCTTATAAGGATACCAGTAATATTGGATTAGGTCCTACCTTAATGATAGCATTTTAACTTGATTATCCCTGTAAAGATCCTGTTTTCAAATATAGTCACATTCTAAGTTTCTAGGGTTAGGATTTCAATATATGAAAGTAGGGGTACACAATCCAACTCATTATACTTATTCTCTGCGCATGACTATTAGGTTCCCTTCACTGTATATGCAATAAAACATAATCATAGGAAATGGGCATTTCTATAGTGCTCTATATTTTTCAAGGCAGTTGCATATCAGATAATGAGCTCTTGGATAGAAGGAACTCCATCCTATTTACCTTGAATACCCAGACCCGAGAGCAGTACCTTGCCCATAATACTCAATAAATATTCATGCAATGGACTAGTTATCCTCTCATTTTATCCATTCTATATATTTTCCTGAACTCCTACTCAGAGGGAGTATACAGGGTATTGATTCTCTTTCCTTGGTTCAACCACAAGGCATCAAGCTGATAAAACTAACACACAGGAGACCGTAAACACCATGGCAAATCCTCAGCTCTGAACCCACACATCAAACACAATGGGTGTTTCTTTCAGACGATGATGTGCCACAGGAAGAAAAGAGGCAAATATTTTTAATTTAATTCTGATAACACACACATCTATTTCTGTTTTCTGTCTGACTCCATGTATATGAGGAATTTTGACACAATGATGGCAATTTGTTTTAGAAGTGTTTTCTTTCATTTAAGTTTTTGTTTTTTTGTTTTCTGAACTTTTAGTTCACTGGTTGAACTAAATAATTGAATTAAATCTGGCATTTTAGGCATCTGCATTATATCTGTTTAAAGTTGCATTTATATGTGGAGTTTATGTGAAACAAATATATAGGCAAGGATAAATCCTTGAACTTGTAGCCTATAGAACTGGGCTCTTACGAAGCCCTAGATGTCATGTAGTTTATCTCTACCTGTAGACCAGGTGGATAAAGCCAATGGCTGCTTTTCCATGAGGCTTTGAGGGGTACTGTACCTTGAAGAGATTAACATGGATACAAGTCTGGAACTTCAAAGATTAATTCTGCCATATTTGATCAAGCCAGGATATATTGGCCTCCAAGCTGGGAGACCTTAAGAGTTATATTTATTATCCTTCATAGCTCAGACTCATCGTTTTCTACCAAAGGAACATAACTCTCAAGTAAAATAGATAATCCCTTCCTAAGTGTATTAGGAAGTAATATTGTTTCCTAAGAAGCAAAGTGCTACATGGGGGGGAGAATAAAGGGATGGAGGGCCCTTTCTTGGTTACATAAAGGAAGGTTCTTTTTAAAAAAGATATCATTTAAGCTGAGATCTAAAGAACAAAAAGAAGCCAGCTGTGTGAAACTGAATTTACCCACTTAATGATAGATTAAGATGAAAGGGAGTAGGGGTGAGGGAGATGGAGAACTCGTGTACGACTCCCAGGCTTCTGCTTTGTGCACCCGGCCTAATGGTGCTAACATTCACAGAGAAAGCAGACAGTGGGGAGGAGAGGCATGCAAGAAAATCCAAAGTTATGCTTTGGACATGTCGTGTGTGTGATGCCTGTGAGAATTCCAAGGGGAGATGTCAGGTAGATATGTAAGAGTCAAGATTCTGGGAGGAAACCAGAGTAATGTAAGGACAGTTTAATAAAAGGGCTGTGTACAAAGGTGTGAGCAGAGTTTAGGAACCTTGTGAGCAGAGTGTAGTACCTTGAAGCTAGTAACAGTGGGGAGGCATTACCATGCTTAGGCCTCAAGGAGAAAGTGAAAGGCAGAGAGAGAGAGAATATTAGTTAGTTATTAATAGTTAGATGGAGAGGGCCTTCTGATAGCAGCTGTGACCTTCAGTAGAGAGGTAAGCCACCCTGAGGTGAACCACAAAGACAGAGCTGGGGTAATAAATTTATTGACCTCACTCTCCTGCTTTTCAATCTTTTGCTGGAAATTTCTATTGGCCAAACTCAGCCGGAAGTCAGAGAGTCTCCTGATGTAGTCCATAAATGTCAAAGTATCAGGGCAGAGAGAAGGGTTAACCAGAATAGAGTGGATCTAGAAGGACAAACAGAAACACACAGCACAAGTCAATTGGATATACAGTCTGGAGCTCTAAATAGATGTATGGGCCAGTGGGAAATAATTGGTATATAAGTGGGAATTAAAGCTTTGGGAATAGATGAGGTCATGGAAGGAGAGAAAATGAGGAGAAGGTACTAAACACTAAAGGACTCCGATAACAGTACTATGTAGAGAATAAAGAGGACTTTGTAAAATAAATTGAAAAAGAATAGCCAGGGACCTAGGAGGAAAAAAAAGATCATGTGGGGTGACAGAAGCAAAAACAGAACATGATTTCAACGGGAAGAAGTGATCAGTTGATTCTCTTGAGTCAAATTCTCCTGAGAAGTTGAGTAACAGAAAGGTGACTTTTGGATTTGGCAATGTTATTCAACAAGTATGACAAGCACAGTGTTTGTGGGTGTTGCAAAGACGAGTAAGCCCTTGATTTTGAGGACATTCCATTCTAAACAGGGAACCAGATACTGTATTGTGGGATGTCTGCTCTGATAGAAATAGGAACAACTACCTTTAGAGCAGAGAGGATATTGGGAAGGGTTTCCTAAGGACAATCAAATCTATACATGGTATGCATAAGTTCTTCAGAATAAAGAATGGCAATTCTTGCATTTTGAAGGAGAGAAAAATGAAACTCAGAGAAGTAAAACAACTTAGCATTCCTTGATTCGGTACCCCATTGGGAGGATGCCGACAACTCAGTTCTCTCTTGACTTCAGACCTTCCTGGTTAGACCTTCAGAAAACAAACCTATGAACAAAAATGAAAATTGTTGTGTATTTAAACATTGTATGTGGAAATGATATGTTTATGCCAGGAAATCTTAACAATACAAGATAAAGAAGAAAATTAAAATCACTCTTAATTCTATAATTCATACCCCTAACTTCCTAGTGTGTTTCTCCAGTTTTTCTCCTGAGTGTATGTATGTATAAACATTTCTCTTTTAATGTTTTATACACAATTAACAGAGTGAAAAGGCAATTACAGAATAGGATATTTGCAAATCACATATCTGATAAAAGGTTAATATCCACAATATATAAAGAACTCCTACAACTCTACAACAACAACAAAAATCCAAATAACCAACCTGATTGAAAAATGGGCAAAGAACTCAAAAAGACATTTCTCCAACAAAGATATACAAGTAGCCAATAAGTGCTTGAAAAGATGTTCAACATCACTAATCACTAGGGAAATGAAAATCAAAACCACAATGAGCTATCATCTTACACCATTAGGGTGGCTACTATCAAAGCATTCTATATTATTTTATATTAGTTTCAGGTGTACAGCATAATGGTTAGACATTTATATAATTGATGCAGTGAGTCCCCAGATTGTCTAGCACCCACCTGGCACTATACATAGTTGTTGCCATATTATTTATTGACTCTACTCTCTATGCTATACAGACTTGCAATTATTTCCTTAGACTAAATTCTAGAATGGAATTGCTGGGTCAAAGGAGAGTGGGTCTGTGTCAGAGGTGAGGTAGGGTGGAAATGCAACATGAAAGCTGAAATATGAAAAACAATAGGCAGAGAACTGAAATGGGGTATGATATAAATTAAATGATACACAAAATATTTCTGATTGGGGAAAGGAAATGTTATATATCCATTCATTTATGCCTTATATAACTTGTACTGACTTGCTATACACCATTGTTCTAGATGCTGTGATATCAAGTTGCCTTATTAGACATTCTCTTATCCCTCAAGGAACTTAAAGATTAGGGAAGAGAGATGCAGATAAGTTAACAATTTCAATGCAGCTTAATACAAGAGGAAAGTGAGATATGCCCATGGGCTAATGGCACCAGAAAAGGATGTCCACCAATGAGGGAGGCCTCCTCAAAGGAAGTGGCTGGCTGTGTGTCAGCGAGCTGAGTTTTGAGGGACAAATCCGTCATTTAGACTAAGAAAGTAGACAACTCCATGGGGGAGCCCACTTCTGAGATTCTCACATCCTGGTATTTGTGCCCTTGCACACTGGATCAGGGCTATTCTGAGTGACCAATAGAGAATGCTGGAGATAATGGTATGTGAATTCTGAGGGTAGATTCTAAAGAGCATTGCAGTTTCCTTCTTGTTCTCTTGGATTGTTTGCTCTGGAGGAGGCCAGATGCCAACCCAGAAGGACATTCAAACAACGTATTTGAAAAGGAACTGGGGCCTCCCACCAAGAGCCAGCAGTAACTAACCAGCCATGTGAACAAGCCACCTGAGGAGTGGATCCTCCAGCCCCAGTGGGTGACTGCAGCCCTGGCCAGCATCTTAACTGCAGTCTTATGAAGGAGCCTAAGCCAGACCCAAGAGATAGATCAAGTGATTACTGTTTTTATAAGCCACTAAAAAGTTTTGGGGTGATTTGTTTCTTGGCAATAGTTAATACATATCTTAAAAGCATGTGTGAAGGCAGAGCTGAAAATTTCTAAAAATGAGTTATCTGAAGTGACCCCAGAAAAGGTTACATGTGGGGGAGTGGCATGAGCTGGAGGTGGAGGGGAAAGCAAGGGTCACATATGGCATGGCCGTAGTAGACGCCGCCCTTCTCACAGTCTTCCTTCTAACCGAACCTATCTCGTTCATGTATCAGGTGGCCATCTGAATGGGGCTCGCAGGGAGGCTATGTGTGTTAAAAAAAAGCCTTGGCTGGGAGTAAACCTTCACAAGGGTGAGCAGAGGAAGAAAATTACAGAAACCCAATAAAGAGTGGCTGCTGAAGTAGGAAAGAAAAGGAGAAAGTGGAATTTTGAACGTTAACGGCCAGTGACGTCAAAGGCAAGAAATAAAGCAAGGACAGAGAAATGAGCACCAGAATTGTCACTGTGGCACTCACTCTGTGGAAGCAGCTTTGTTGAAACTGTGGGAACTTCAAAACATTCCATCTGACCCTCTCCCTTAGGTACCACGCAAAGTCCTCACAGGGGCCCCACGGCCCCCGGATCCTTCTCCCATCCCCTTACCTCGCTGATCTCGTGTCCTCCGCTCCTCCCACTTTATGTCGTCTCTTCCCTTTAGCCACAATGGTCCCCTCCCTGCTCCCACCTGAAGTGTCTTTGCCTTTGTGCTGCTCTGTGTTTGGAAGTTTCCCCACAAAGGTCTACACTGTTCCCTCCTTCACCACCTTCAGGCTGATGCACATGTCACCTTCTGTGTGTGGCCTTCCCTGACCATCAAGTTAGAATGTTCCCCCCTCAACCCCGCAACACACGGTCTATCCCCTTAAAAAGAAAACCACAGGTCCAAGATGGCGCCACTTATGCTAAAGCCCATGATAGCAAACCTAGATCTAATATCTGACCTAATTGGTGTTTCAATCTTTCCTAGAAATATAATCTTAATCAACCAGTCTGGAATTTTCTGGTCAAGCACAAATAAGGTAATCTGTCACAGATAATATGTCACATGAGCCCTCTCCATCCCTCCTTCCCACATAGAAAGAAGAGGTAATCTATATGATAAAAACCCTTGCCTTTCCCTTCATCCTCCTCCAAAGATGTCCAGGTCTTTCTTTTCTTTTGCTAATAGCTACCAGCCCCATCCTTCTTCCTATAAAAACCTTCCATTTTCTACAACCCTCAGAGAGCCCTGTCAGTTGCTAGATGAGATGCTGTGGGATTCATGACTCACTTAATAAAGCCAATTAGATCTCCAAATTTACTTGGTAGGATTTTGTTTTTTAACATCCCTTTTTCTGCTCTTTTGTTCTCCCTAGTACTGATCACTCTAGAGGCCATATCTCTTGTTTATCTTACTTAATTGTGTCTCTCCTTCTCTAGGATGTCAGCCCCATGAGGCTAGTTCTTCTCTCAACTCTATCCCCACAACCTAGCAGTTAAGTGTTCTTGAAATATCAGTTAAACATTGCAAGAATAGGACACAGTTCCTGTTTTAAAGGCACTCATGATCCAGTCGGGGAAGATGACCTCAAACAACTGTGACACGTGCCACACTTGAGAAATACACAGTGTGCTACAGGAATCACCAAGGGAGGAGTGACAGAGGAGGTAACTTTTGAGCAGAGAATCCAGGAGCAAGGGAAGTGGACAAATGCAAGGGACACCATATCCTGATGTGTCTGGACCGTAGTGTTGGGAGTGGAGGTGGGGAATAGTGGTGGCCAGATTGTAAAAAGGTTTTGAGGAAAGCATACTGAAGAGCCTTCACTTTAACCAACAAGACAGTGATTTTCAAACTGTCTCCCGAAGAGCCCTGGGACTTCACCCCTGCCAGGCCACCTTGAGGGTGGAAGGGTGGGCAGAGGGAAGGTGAAGTGTGGTCTAGTCTCCACCCTCCCATATTCCTGTTTCAAACAGAGCAAGCCAGCATTGGCTGTTCGATTTGTGGTGCTTCTGGTTAGTCTTTCTTTTGAAGGCTGTATTCCATGGCCAGCATTTTGAAAATTATCTCTGTTGGCAATGGAAGCTGTGGCCTTCCAGCAGAATCAGTCATTTCCTTTCACCACACAGGAGGGCAGGCAAAGCCCTGGGGCCCACCTGTAAAAATGTGGAGGTTTTCTAGCTCAGCTTCAGGGGCGATAGGGGATGGAAACCAAGCCCAGGCTTTGGGGAGGGCTCAAACCTTACCAAGGCCTAGACAAGGTCTGCAGGACAGCACTGCGGGGCTCCACCGCTTCCTGGTGGCACACCTGCAATCTCTGCTTCCTAATAGAGAAAACGACTAGCTAAAGACACACCCTCAGTGGCAGAGACGGGGTTAACTCTCCTGACCCTGGCGTTTTCAGTAGCTTGTTTAAAGTCCTAAACCACCAGATAAAACTAGTGGAACTGCAGGACAGTGTGAGGCAAAGGCACAGAACCGGGGTGGAGGGGCCGGGGAAGGGGGAAGGGTGGCTAGGGGAGGGGTAGGTGGGGATGGGAGGCATCCTGGTCCTTATCTGTAAATCCGTTTCCTTATCTGCGAAACTTGAGAAACTCAGGCTCTTTGAGCCCCTTGCTACCTCTCATTACGTGACAGTTCTTTGTTTTCAAAAGTATAACATATAAATGTGCAAGATTCTTATGTTCTGTCAATTTCTGGAAAGATGCAAGTAAGTTAAGGGATGAGGGATCATTCCTTTCCTGTGCCTCATCTACATCTTAAGGTGCTGAATTTCAGGAGTCCGAGTGGTCCTTAGGCGGCCCAGAGCGAATCGGCCAGGCTCTTGGCTACGTGACTGCGAGCTCGCCGCACCACTTGCCGCCCAGGTCGCGCCCCCGCCCGGCGACAGCTTCTGCTACCGCAGCTGGTCATGTCCCCGCCTCCCCCGCCCCCTCCCGCCTCCTGCGCGCTCCACGCGCTCAAGTTGGGGAAAGGCCCGATGCAGGCCCACTGACGTCCAGACGCAGAGTTCTGTCTTCTTTCTGGATCCCAGGCTTGCAAGGTCTCCACCGGCCTCGGAGCCTTGGTGTCCTCATTCTTAGACTAAGAACGTGGTGGGGCTCTAAGTGTCCTCTGGCTAAGGGCTGAGGCTGTGGTTTCACGAAGGTTGCTTTTCTACTCTGCGAAAATTAATGAGACCGTGCCTGTCAAGTGCAAGGAGTTCCTTGGGATAAAAGTGCTGACTTAATTTTGTCACCCATTGCTTATAAAATCTACTGACATGACATTTTAAAATCAATGTTCATTTACATGTAATCACCATAACATTCCTATGTAGTTTACCAATCCCTTTATACTTCAGGCTAGGATCAGAATCATTACTTCAGTTTTACAGACGAGGAAATTAACATTGTTTCTTCTAATATTAACCATCATTATTACTGAAAGAAATACATTTGGAAAGAAAAGCATAAATTTATATATCTGAAAACTCCTGGAACCACTTTCAGGGGATGCGCCTGATCTGACCTTAAACAAAGGAAAGAGCCAAAGGATGTTATCTTTTAGGTCAGGAAAATAAATAGAGTTTTCTGTTTTCTTCCCTCTGTAAGCACTGATATTTGAGAGGTTTCTCACCAGCAGGTTTCTGCAGGTGCCACCTGAAAATTATTTGACTGACCTGAGCCTAAACAAGGGTGGGGGCAATCTGGAGGCACCTCCCTTGTGCTTTAAGCAGCATGTTGCCAGGCAACAGAAATGAGGCTAGAAATATCTTCCTGCTCATTGGTTGCTTGTCTTACTTGGTCTCTGAGCCCTGAAAATGGTGAGGAGGGTCATCGGAATGAGATCTGTGGGCATCTGCTTGCTCCCTGTGTGAGGGTTGGATGCTGTCCAAGGAACCCCAAGGGTAGAGACCAAGCTGCTGGTCTGGAGTGGGAGTGGTGAAGGTGGTACAGGAATCCCATCTGCAGAGCCCCTTCCTACTGTGCAGCTTAATCTGTAGTAACTACAGTCCTCGGAGATCACCATGATTCTCCATCTTATTATACGCAAGGCTCAGCAAAGTTGCCTCAAGTAAAATAGCTAGGAAGTGACACAACTGGCTTTCAGACCCAGCGCTCTGAACTGACTTTAGTACTGTCTCCTTCTGTTCCAAAGACCCAAACATCACCAGTGTTCTCAGGCCCCACCAGAGTGCTGGTCCTGGGATGGCAGAGACTTCCAGGGGAATGAGATTGTGGGTCTCTCTAATCTACAGTGACCTGGCTCCAACGCAGTGGGATTCATTGAAAACAAGAGTTGGCAAACTATAGCCCCTGGGCCAAATTCAGGCCATGAAAGGACAGCAAGTTAAGACTGGTCTTTATAATTTTTAAATGGTTGGGGGGAAATCAAGAAAAGAATATTTCATAAAATAAAAATGTATAAAATTCAGGTTTCTATATCTATAAACAAAGTTTCATTGGAACATAGCCATACTTACTGTTTACATATCATTTATGGCTGCTCTCACATTGCAAATGCAGAGTCGAATACAATCGGTTATTGTTATTGGTGGTAATTATGTTCTATAAAGTCACCAGGAGTACTGAGTCAGTGAATACTGAACCATGGTCCCGAAGGGAAATACAGGGGTAGGTTCCTGAAAGCCTCTGGTCACAACATTTTTGTCAACAGATCAATACATAACCTTATTTTACATGTTTCTATTTACAGATACTTTATTTTAATATATATTGTTTATTTGCCAGCCTCGAACTCATGGCCAACTGTACTACCGTGTTTCCCTGAAAATAAGACCTAACCAGAAAATAAGCCCTAGCATGAGTTTTCAGGAGGACATCCCCTGAACATAAGCCCTAGTGCGTCTTTTGGAGCAAAAATTAATATAAGACCCGGTCTTATTTTTGGGGAAACACGGTATAACTCATGCTTAGACAAAACTTATCTAACACATGAATTTTCCCCTTTTCAGGCACATCACAGCCTTCTTACACATAGGAACACTAGATAGCACTTCACTTCGGTGCCATTTTAAACAACAAAATAGCTCACAAACGCAAAAAAAAAATAAAAAAAAAATGACACCAGATAGATCACAAAAAGGACACTTGAGTACAGTATGACAGCTGAAACAAGAAGGCAGAATGTCATCTTGTTGAACCTCATAGCTGGGAACATAGGCATTCATTCGGTGACGCAAATTTTTTGCCACTCTGCACATGTCCATGAATGACTACAAAGGCACTACAAGTATTGGTTTGGGGGTTCTAAATACGTTTTTGTGAGTGGCCAAATTCGTAAACACAGGATCTAAGAATAATGAAGACTGTATTTGCAACAGAGACCGTGTGGTCTGCAAAATGCAAAATATTTACTGTGTGGCCCTTTACAAAAAAATTTGCGAGCCTCTACTGTACAGTATTCACCCAAGGAGAATGAAACAGGCACAAAGAGACTTGCTCCTCCATAACAGTGTTTAAACCAGAGGGAGCTCATAAAGAAGAGCAAAACTAATCAATTATGGAGTCAGGAAACTGGGAACTCACGTAACTGACCGTGGAGAGAATTTCCAAACTGTAGCACAAAGCTTCAATTTCTTCCCATCTCTGATCTTCTGGTTTTCATTCAACAAACATTTATCCACTGCCTTCTATTAGGTCGGTGCAAAAGTGCGGTTTTTGAAATTATTTTTAACCTTTTAAACCGCAGTTACTTTTGCACCAACCTAATCATTTGCATGGGTCTGTGCTGAGTGTTGTGAGGCATTAAGAGTTAGTTATTAGTTTAATTGGTAACGCCCTTACTTGGTCAGTGTATGGAGAACTGAAGTACTAAAGGGGAGCTGGAAGCAGAGTAGACTTGAAACAAAAGGCCTGGCCAATTTATCACTTGGATAGTCAGTCTCCGAAACAGATTATTTTCAACACAGTATTTGCTCGTTATGACTTTCTAATTTCTAGATAAAGTGTTTGAGACAGCTCGCAACCAAGGTGTGTGCTAAAATCAGGATATGGGAGAAAGCAGGGTTGAGAGGTGGAGGTCTGAGAAGTTGTCATGTGCCACTTAACAACAGGATAGTGTCAGAAACGCATCGTTGGGCGATTTAGTCGTGCAAACATCTAAAGTGCTGGAACACAAACCAAGATCCTATAGCCCAGCACTGTGATTATACTGTTAACACGCCTGGTAGTGCAGGAGCTTTCTTTACACCAGCATCACCACAAACACCTGAGGAATCCCAGGGGGAGCCCTGACAGTTGGCTTTTCCTTTTGTGATGCAAGTGCCTGATTTAAGCTTTGACTGCAGAGGCATCCCCTTCAAGCAAGGCTGTCTGGAATGAGCACACTGCCAGCCTCAGGACTAGATAAAGAGCCAGGCCGCCTATCCCCACCCAGCTCCTCTGTTTTAGAGATTTTGATTTTGATAACTGACCATTTAGGCTACTTGTTATTTTCTCTTCCCTGTGCTTTAAACTTTTCCTCTTCTGTTTTAAATTCACCAATAGAGTCTGGGAAACCCCAGACCCCCAAGCTCTAACCCAATAAAAGCAAGACCCCAGGCCCTCTCCCACAAACCCAACATTGCTGCGTGCCCCTGGCATGCTTGTATGCTCTAGGGCCTGTAATTGTTTCTTCTAAGTTTCCTAACGGTTACTGCTGAAGGACGTTTTGCAATGGTAATAAGAATCACAAAGGTCCCTCCAGTTGTCACATTGACTTAGAAAGAGGAGATGTCTGTGGGCCAGGTGAGTGTCCCAGGCGTTTCTAACCAAGAACATTGCTACAGATAGACTGAAACCCGCTTTTGTGCTGCCTTAGAACAGCCAGAAGGTCACTAGGCGATAGGAATTTTTCAGCTCCATTATCATCTATGCTACCACTGTGGTAAATGTGAAATGTCCTTATGCAGTGCCCGACTGTAATGCAATGCAGGCAGGCAAGCCATAGGGCCATAGAATCTTTACATTGATTTTTAAATTAAATTCTGAGGTTCCTATCTCTAAAAATTAGGGCAAGGGAGATCAAGTCAATTTTGAGAGCAAAGTCAGGAGAAAATCCTTCCTGCGACCCGTTGGAGTAAAAGGCTTTCCTAATGTGAGGTTTCTTAGAGTGGACCCAGGAGGGGAGGGGCCCCAGGAGCTGGAAGGGCCCCAGTTCCACAATCCAAGCAGATCCAAATCAAATACTTCACTGCTTCCTACCCCGGCTCTTGGGGCTCCCCTGATGAAAATGCAACTCTGTATTTTCTTTTGAACCTAAATATTAAATGTCTGAGTATTTGCTTTTCTGATGTCTGGCTGTACCCAAAGAAATAACCTAAAATACTAGGAATGATGGCCTGAATAATTTTGAGACAGCCCTTTATAAGGAACTTTTTATCACCCAGCCTTTGGATAAGGGTTGGAAGGCATCAGTTCAAGGGCTTAAAGAAACCATGTTTTGTGTTGTTAATTGAAGGGGCAATTCATAAACTTTAGAAATATTAGACTGCCTTGGAGAGTAAAGAATTTGCAGACAAATCCAGGGATTTTTTTTCAGGAAACAGTTCAGGGTCCACCCTAGCCAGGAACAAGTCACAGCTTTCTTTCACAGAAAGGGCTAGAGGTGATTTCATCCTGGAAGATTTTCAGTCCACCACCCCACGAAAAAATTCCAGCAATGCTTACCTTTGTATGAACAGGAAAATTCATGGTTCTCCTAAGCCCCTCTTGGAGACTAGTCTATCTGAAGTCCCTTTATGCTGACACTGACCCTTATTCTAGGTGACATGTATCTTGTTCCTATTTCTTGACACAGATTAAGATCTGGAGTCCTGGAATTCTGATCCCACTTAATTTTTCCATTAATCATGTCCTATTACTCCCACTACCAGTGCTTAGTGATATCAAAAGTGTAGCCATATGTGGAATATTAACTAATAGGCTGAGTGCTGGATGATAGCAGAATCTTGCTCACCCTGCACCCCACAAACACACACGCTGCAAACTGTCAACTTCGCCTGGATATACACTGATGTAATTCTCCTGCGGTGTGGGCTTGACATTCCTTGCAGGGGGTCAGAATTCATCCTCCCACTGGAAGAGCTAACAATCCACCTTAGTATTTGATCTTCTGAAGTGGACTTCACTTCACAGTAAGTCTTTGATCTGGGGATCTCTGTGTTGGAATCCACTCCTCCCTCCTCCCTACCCCACCCCTACACTCCCCAATACAGAATACCTGAGAATACCTGAGACCAACTAGGTGCTAAACATAATGGAAAAAAAAAAAAAAAAAAAAATGAGTAGGCTGTAGCCCTTTTGTGTCCAGGGGATTGTTGAAGGGATTTGTCAAGTGTAGAGGTCTCATCCCAGACTCCCTCTGTGGACTGGGCTGGAGAATCCCAGTAAAACAGCATCTTTGAACCAAGATGCAGCCCCCTCCCGTAGCCCTGGCAGTTTACATTTGGAAACACTTAAACGGCACTGGGAAGTGTGAGGAACAACTCCATTCTGAACTTAAAATCTCAGCCCTTCAACCTCATTTACATCTTTAAGTGTTTTTTCTCTTCAGATTGTGGCAACCAAATTAACTCTCTTCCTGGCTTCTACGTATTTCCTTCTCCCAGAGGTGAAGCTTTAGGCAAAGATAAGGGGGTGTGAGGAGAAGCCCTTTATCTGGGGGAGAGAAATGTAGGATGGAAAACAGAGGGTGGTGATTAAATTACATAGTGTGCGTTTCCTGTCCATTACAGACTGCTGTCTGACAGTTCGAAGATTTTAAAGCCTTCCCCCAAACACCTTTTTAAAGCCTAGCTTTCTGTTTGTGAGCTGTTTGTGCTGAGTGAAATAAATACGTTAAGACTTTGTGCTTGTTATTTTTTAAAGGAGAGCTGCTTAGGTAAGTGAGTAGGTAAATGACTAGAGAAGTCAGCTAAGATACAATCATACCTACCAGGACACACATAAACAGAGACCCCAAGAAAATTGTCAGAGCGATTTGAAGCAAAGACGTGGAAAGCCATTACACACAGCTCTGGTGAAGCTGCCGAAGACAGCTGAGATCTTAATCACAAAGGGGGGAAAACATACCCTGTGAGCAATTGGAGTTGAATCTTACTCTTACCAGCCAGAAAGAAAGGGAAGAGCCAGCATCCAATGCAAATGCTTTTGTCCATCCTTGCCCTGATTATAATTTTCTCCAGGCTCCACTATTCCTAACTCTGAGGATAAATACTTACTTAGATCGATTGTCTCATAGAGCTCAAATAAGAAAGATATCCACCCTCCAGTTCCCTCTCCACTTCCTGTATCTCTCATTAAAAGGCATTCAGAGGATTCTCAAGATATGCTCTCATGGATTGTTGGATTTCTGTTTCCGCAACTAGATGGAGGCTCCAAGGCAGCAAGAACCACATCTGGTGTTCATGGTGGCACCCTAGAACCTTATCTAGAGTAGACATTTGGAAATGTTTACTGGGGTGCTGCAGGCGTAGTCCAGGGGATGAGGTTCCTTAAGCCAGCACAGCCAGACCATGAGGTGTCCCAAGGCACCCGCTATCATTTTTCTGAGCCTGGACCTGGAGCTGGAGCTTTCGTGGTAGGAAATACACGTTCTCCCCCCTCTGTCTTCAAAGACAAGCCTTGTCGTAAAGCAGATTGTCTGTGTTCTGCTGCCCACATTTTTGAGCTCTGGAAATATGCCAGGCACTGTTAGGTGTCGACAGAGAAGGCAGTAAGGTACTGTTTGCTTAGCGTTATTGTCTAGTAGCAGACCCAGACCAAAACCAAAAGAAAAACAAAACACCAACCCAGACAATGACAAAATAATGAGGCAAAACATAACCCAAAGGAAGGACACTTCACCCGCCCCGGGGGCCTTTCCAGAGTCTTTCGAAGGATGAATTAGAATTAGCTGGGCAGAATTGAAAATTTTCCACTCTTCTCTTTTACAGAAGTATTTGGAAATGTGAGCAGGCAGGACCTTTTGGTCACCTCGGAGATGCCTGTGGCACAGCTGGGTTCCGCCCAACTCACTAACAAGGACAGTGAGTGACGGCAGAGCCCTGGCTGTGAGTTCCCAAACACTTCACCCGCCAGGATATCATTTCATGTTGTTTATTTTTTTAATCCTCAGAGACGTCATGTTTTGAAAACTGATGTCTGTCAATTAAAGTGCATTGATTAAACAAACCTAATTATTTTTCTGATTCTAATTGATCAAAAACACAAAGAACAGCCAGTTGAAGCTTCTGATTATCACAGGCCAGTGACACTGCACTGGGCAGGATGTAACTCCTTATATAGTAAACAAAGTACTGAATTATTACAGACTTAGTGTGCTAAGGCAGGATTTGCTTTAGCCTTTTCTTTTTTAAGATATTGAAGTAGCAACCAGTTCTTTACTCTGTTACACACTAACTTTGTGAATCGGGGACTGTGTCTGAATATCAGATCGTCTAGGGCAATTTTTGACTTTTTTTTTTCCATGTGTACACTTATTCCATTTAATTAAGTTTTTTGGTTGACACCAGTCACTGTTTTTTTTGTGTGTTTTTTTTTTCCGACGTTTCCATGAAGCCTCCAGAATCTTTTGGTAGAGATTCAGAAATAAAATTTATAGACTCCAATAAGCTAGGGAATTCAGGAATATACAACATCAAGTTAAGAAAAAAACCCTTAGGTTCCTATAATTATCGAGGAACCCATCTCCCTTTCTGTGATCTGTACGGTGACCTCCCGGCACAGGGCTAACTAAAGCTCTGGGGCAGGAACAGCACGGGTGGGGCCAGGACATCTTCAAATCCTCCCAGATTTCAGCTACCATTTCCCCTTCCCAAATCCATTGCTTGGGCCTGGCTTCTCTAGGACACTCTTGTCCCATATTTCCATCAGCTATATGACAGCTCCGCTTTGATGCCCTGCAGGAAGCCTCAATACACCCATAGTTTAACCCACCGTACTTACCCATCCTCATCTCAAATCTGTTTCTGCTCCTGCACTGCTTGTCTTAGGCCGCAGTAGCTCTCTTCATCCAGGCCGTGGAGCTGTCATTTGGAGTGCAGTCCTCATTGCCAACCTCTCTCCCAATGTGACTATCACTTGAGTCCTATTGATTTTACCCCCTAGTTAACAGTTTCCAAAGGCTCCTTCCCTTCTCCTCCTTCAATCTAGTTGTAGAGGGTGCAGCTCAGCTCCAAGGCCAGTCGCCATTTTCAATCTTTAGTTGCAGGGGGTGCAGCCCACCATCCCATGTAGGAATTGAACCAGTAACCATGTCGTTAAGAGCTTGCGCTCTAACCAACTGAGCCACCCGGCTGCCCCGGTTCTGGCACTTTTGATCTTCTATGGGTATTGATGGAGGGACTCAGTATTGCTCTTTCTCTGTGAGCCTTCTGACTGAATCCACCCTCCACACCACCTGCAGACTTTTCTTTAAAAAATAGAATCTAATTCAAATGCTCTCTCCTTAAAAGCTTCCCAAAGCTTCCCACTGTCTGTAGAGTGAATTCAAATTCCTTAGAAGAGTATGCAAGTCCCTCTCAATCTTACAAATGCCTTCTTCTCCACGTCCTCCTCACACCTTCCAGAACAGAGCACCCTCCTCCAGCCATGCAGAACCCTCCTGTTTCCTCATCAAGCCAGACTCCTCCAGGCTGTCCGAGGTTGCCTCTGCCTGGAATGCATTTCCACCCTCTCCCCCTTTATCATCCTTCAACACCCAGCTCAGATGTCATCTCCTTCTGTGGGCCTCAGGGTAGAGTCTCTACTACAGCACATTTTATTAAAATTATTTCTCTGTCTCCTTAAAAGGACTATAAGCACCTCCAAATCAAGAGGGTGATGTCTACTTCTTGTTTTTTTTTAAAATTTTATTGGGGAATATTGGGGAACAGGGCTCATCAGCTCCAAGTTGCTGTCCTTCAATCTAGTTGTAGAGGGCGCAGCTCAGCTCCAAGTCCAGTCACCGTTTTCAATCTTCAGTTGCAGGGGGCACAGCCCACCATACCATGTGGGAATTGAACCCGCAACCCTTGTTGTTGAGAGCTCGCACTCTAACCAACTGAGCCATCTGGCCGTCCCTCCAGAAGCTCAATGGAAGCTCTTTGTCTTCAATCTAGTCATGGAGGGTGTAGCTCACTGGCCCATGTGGGAACTGAACCATCAACCCTGTTCTTTGGAGCTTGCGCTCTAACCAACTGAGCCATCCGGCCACCCCGGTGACTTCTACTTCTGTGTCTTTTCTCTGTTGGTCCATAGTAGGTATTCAAACATTTGTTGAATGATTAACCAAGTCATAATTTAAGGCCAATGTTGCTAAATTCTAGAAACATCATAAGGAAACAAAGCTTTACCACCTTGCTCATGAGGTCTGGCCACCCAAGCTTGATGGTAGTAATCTTAATTAATATTAATCTTATGAATATGTATAGTTTATTTTAGGCACATGTTTAAACTAGGAGAAAAATAAGAAAATTTTCACAAGTAATAATACTTACACATTGTCTACTATGTGTCAAACATTGTTCTACTTCTTTTTATTGTTATTTTCTCTATTTTACAGGTAGGAAAACTGAGGTTAAGTAACAATTTTCCTGCAATCACACAGTTACTATAAATGATGGTTTGACCTCTAAGAATCTGTCCGGAGTCTGCTACACGGCATCTAGTATAATCATAAAAACCACAACAGCTAACAAACCCTGGGTGTTCACTACGTTTCAGGTTCTGTTATAAAAGCTTTATGTGATGGGAGCCCTGGACAACTTGACTTAAGAGGTGTTTTGTTTTCCTCACCTGTAAAATAGGATAATAATGCCTCCAACCTCAGAGGTTTGTGGTGAGAATTAAATAAGATAATATATGGAAAAACTAGAATCTTGCAGACCTACTTGCTGAAATGAACAATTATTCATGCAGCCCAGTAGATCCTCACAGCTTGGAGTAAAGGTGAGGAAAGAGGAAATGACACCACTGGCTGGCAGTGACAAAAGTCCCAGCAGTAGAAGAGTTAGAGGTGTGAATGAAAGTCACACCAGGGCAACATGATGGGGGGAATCTCAGGGAGAAATGGCTAACACTGAAGTGTTCATCTGCTATTTTACTGAGGAGAAAAACTTAAAGCCCCCGAGGGTGACTGCTTTCATCCAAACAAGGCGTCTAGCTCCTTTCTTGCTGTTGCTACAAACCTCAGGGCAGTCACAGCCTCCCAAACCCAGCTTCCACCTCTAGAAAACTAAGTGCCTGGGTTTGGCCATCTGGAAAGTCCCATCCACTTCAACAATCTCTGCTTCTACAGCTTCGAGACTCTGGTTCACCAAGATACTTTACTAGTCTGTCCTTCTTGCACTCCCAGAGGAACACATGCTCCCTCCTTTTTCAAAGGCACCCTTCCTCCTGGGGAAGAAAGAGCCCATTCATTCCCCATCACAGAGGGACTTTGATGCTTTGTGTTTCCCCTAGTCTCCATTGGTAAGTTTCCTTTGTCTTCAAACCTATGCAGATGTGCCCTTGAACTTTAGAAAACTTTGCCCAAATCTACTTTCTCTGACTGCTACCCCATGGCTGTCTTCTTTACCTGTCTAACTTACTGGGTGACCATTAGCTTTCACCCCAGTGCCTTAAGGTTTCCTATAAAGTTCTCTCTGTTCAAAGATTGGTCTCCATGCCCCAAAGGGACAAAGAATGAAGAGTCCCTTTGCTTATCTAGCAGAGATAGGCTGAAGACTTACAAAATCGTAGAAACAAGAGAAACACAAAGTGATCTTTCTGCTTGGCAAATTAAAGGGAGTTGAAAAAACTATTTAAAAAATCTTTTATTTTTAAAGTTTTTTTTTTTTTTTTTTGAGGGAGGGGGGTGTGGGAAGAGGAGGCATAAGAAAGTGTGAGAGATGAAAAGAGATAAAGAAGGAAGAGACTGAGGGAAGACAGAAGAAATGTTAATAGTCAACATGGGAGGCCAGGGGAGGACATTGGAGTAAAGCTGGTTTGAAGGATCAAGAGACCAAAGTCAAAGGAAAGAGACTAATATAGAGGGTGAAGGGACAGTGACAGACTGAGGCGAATCCAGACATCAAGAGGATGAGAAAAGGAAGAGACCAAGAAGACAGTGTGAAAATAGAAATAAGAAATGGCATTTCAGTAGGTCACACAAAAAAGAGAGCGTCTGGCTGTTTAGGTGTCTCCAACACCCAGAGAGATATGCAGGAGGGGTGCTCAAGACTTAAGAATTTTAGTGAGTACCTGTATCTGTATTTCAATGATTAACCCCCACATTGGTCCTTGTTTTGTTTGCTCCCTTCCCTTACTGCTTCTTTCTTCTTTTGTTGTTTAAATGAGGAGTTTTGTTTTATTTGGAGCCACTGTCTCTTAGAGTTCCTGATTTTATCTCTGTTTGTACTCATTTCGGGATTAAGTGGGTTTAAGATCAGAAAAAAACTAGAAAGTGGGTGAAAGCAAATAGATGAAGTTGGCAGTCTTTGAAATTGCTTTCTTATTCTCTTAGGTTTGCTATGTCATGAAATGGCATTGTTAAAAATCACCAAAAATACAACCCTGAAGTTCAAATGGCCACATGTCCTTAAATGTCCTGCTGAACTATCCAATGAAGTCCTTCAAGAGGAGAGTTTGTGGATGTACATCGTCCTGTTGGATCTCTCAGGGTAGAAGGTCAACTGTAGATGCCCATGGGTGGCACTGTGGCAAAGATTAATCTGACCCAAGTGTGTTTGTGGCTTTAAGTTGGTTAAAAACAAACCATCAGCTGTATCCTATCCATCTTAGCAGCCAAATCGCTTTGCTTCTGGAAATTTAGCTTCTTTCCTTTCCATAAT
The DNA here is from genome assembly GCF_036562045.2 of Rhinolophus sinicus. Classification (NCBI taxonomy): domain Eukaryota; kingdom Metazoa; phylum Chordata; class Mammalia; order Chiroptera; family Rhinolophidae; genus Rhinolophus; species Rhinolophus sinicus. Next base: position 68,866,106 of record NC_133754.1, read on the forward strand.
GTGGCAAGAAAACGTATTCCATTTTCAGTGTTCTGGGTCATGGGGTGAAATATATTCTAGTTCTTCAAGATATTGCAACAGTTTGCATGGTCCCAGAGGGTTCAAATCTCTTATTGCTTTAATAATCTTTACAGACTGTGCAAAACTTTTTATGTCCTGCTTTCTTGGAATGATTTTAGAGATCTATTCATATTTCTACATTTTGAAATACTGCAACAAAATAAAGCTCAGCTTATCTTTGTTATTGGAAAAAATACATCCTATCAGCTGGCCCTAGAAGTCAGGAAAACTAGTTTCTCTAGAGCAAGACAGTAAATCTCCCATTTCCTTGATTATCTCCTGTGCTAAGTGCTTGAGCAGAATGAGAAACCTTCACTGAGCTACCGTGTTTCCTTGAAAATAAGACCTAGCGGGACAATCAGCTCTAATGCGTCTTTTGGAGCAAAAATTAATATAAGACCCGGTCTCATTTTACTATAAGACTGAGTATAATACAATATAATATAATATAATATAATATAATATAATATAATATAATATAATATAATATAATACCAAGTCTTATATTAATTTTTGCTCCAAAAGGCGCATTAGAGCTGATTGTCCAGCTAGGTCTTGTTTCCAGGGAAACAGGGTACAGACTAGTAATTCTTCCTGAGCTTCCGTGGGAGGTGTCAGGGTCCTGGACAGTCTTCAGCATTAAAAGCCTTGTTAGCTGCTTTTCACTGAGAACACTCTCAAATCACATGCCATGAAAAGTATTTCACACCTCTAAGAGGCTTCTAGCCTTGATAAGCAGTTACAACTAATATGCATCTATACTGAAAATAAGAAATACATTACCTCTTAGTAAGTTATACGGTAACTTAGTTATAAGTTAGTAACTTATAAGTAACTTAGTAAGTCACATACATATAACTTAGTAAGTTATATGATAACCGTTTAATATGATAAAGTTTTGACAGTTTTGAAAAAAAGGAGTGGAGCATGTTAAGAAATATAATGAAGAGTCTTTTGGAGGCAAAAAAGCTAGCATCCACTATTGAGGGTATATCTGTGTTTTAGAGTGGTTATCACTGTTTTGGTTTCAGCCCCCTCACACTTATCAAACCTGGATCAAGAGTGCAAAATAGATGAAGGGTATCAAGAGGTACAAACTTCCAGATATGAAACAAATAAATCATCGCGATGCTATGTAGAGTACAAGGAATATAGTCAATAATAGTCTATAAATTTTGTATGGTGACAGATGGCATCTAGACTTATTGTGATGATCAGCTCACAACATAACAAAATGTCGATGTTGTACATCTGAAACAAATATAATATTGTATTAAAAACCCCCCAAAACTTACTATGATTGAAGGATACCCTGGGCTCTGACAGCTGCTGCCGAGTGGATGGTCTCATCAACAGGAAAGGAATCCTGGACATCAGGACAAGGAAACCGAGGGGACAGGCACAGACCACGAAGGAACAACTGTTGTCCTTGGAACAGCAACGTCTGTGAGGATTCCTTTGTTTGCAGCAAGCCGAGGAGAACATTCGGAATTATGAAGCATTTTCTCAGATCAGCTACAGCTTTCTCTCTGGTTTGGAATCGTACAAATACTCGAGCAGCAAAGCCAAGTGTTCATCCAACTCAAGCCTGAGAAACTTTCGCGGAAGCTGGCTGTAGGCTGGGAGAGGCAGTTTTAGTCTTGTGGCTGGTGGAATGTTGAGTGAGTTATCTGATCTCAAATGTGGCCAGTTTGATTTTTACAAATATTTACCATATATCTTACTTTCCTTGTTTTTTTTTTTTTTTTAAAGAGATTACAGGTGGAAGAGAGAACAGGAGTTGAATTGCTTTGAGATATTTTTCCATCTTTGAAATAAAATCTGTACTAATACAGTAGCCACTAGCTATATGTAGCTATTTAAATTTAAATTAGTAAAAAATTGAATAAAATTAAGCATTCAGCCCTTCAGTCACATCAGCCACATTTCAGGTGCCCAACAGCCACATGTGCCAATGGTTACCCTCGTAGTGCCAACGTGGTTATTTCCATCATGACAGAATGTTCTGTTGTTCAGCGCGGCTCTCAGATTCCTTGAGTCCCTTCGCAAATATTGCATAGCTACTTTATTTCTTATCTCTCCCTACCTCTTCAAACTTTTCCCTTTATTAAGGGAGGCTAATAAGCTCTCCTTCGAAGGACTGCTGTGAAATTTAAATGTGATATTAATTGTATGTGAAGCATCCATCCCAGTACCTGGCACATTATAATGCTTAATAAGTGGTAGCTCACCAAGTCCACTTGGGCTGGAGCCAAACACATTTGTGTTTTAAAAGTATCTGTAACCCACAAAGCGTTCTGAAACAATTTCCTTGGGAATCAGACTACTTTTATGGAAACAAATCACTTATCATGGTTGACAAGAGCCACTCTCAGAGTCATTAAGGAAAGTAAGGCCTTGGCTTTCCATGATGCTTTTTGTATTTTAATAGGAAAGAGAAAGAAAGAAATGAAAATCCCCTAATGAGAAGCCACATTTCTAGCCCCAGGGCCAGGGTTCTGGTGCAGGGCTGCAAGTCAAAGAGCCTGGAAGTACAATCATGCATCTCATGAAGACATCATACAGTGCACTTACACAAACCTAGACGAGAGACCTACTACACACAGCGCTGTATGAAAAATCTCTGCAGAGGTGTTTATACTATAGGTGTCAACACAGCCTCAGGCCCAGACGGGCAAACCAGCTGCTCTAATGGGAACTGTGTATACACCGCAAGGGTAATTTGGGCTACAGCTGCCAACATGATTTAGCGAACTCCCTGCCTGCAAAGGAGTGATCATCCCCTGGAGAATGGACCCAAATTCATTGCAACTGCACAGACCCACCTGAGCCTCCTGTGCTACAGGCTCTTTGAGGTCTTTCGTAATTTGCATTCCTTAAGCAAATGGAATTTAAATTCCTTAGGCAAATTTCATCCTGATGGAACACCAAGATGACATGCTTGCCATTATCTCATTGTTTAGGCTTCTGCCTTATAATCATTAATGTATGCTTCAACAGGCAGGTGATGTAAAGCGTTTGGGCTAAATTCCACTTGACTTTCATGAATGCTCCTTTACTTTCAACGGTTCTTGCTTTCAAAGTACCTTCACAGGTATCTCCGTTGCCCGTCATGATGTTCTTGTATGGTGGGAAAGGCATCATGAGGTATTGCAGGAAGTCCCAGGACTGCAAGTTGAAGAGCCTGTAAGTACAATCACGCACCTCGTAAAGACATCATTCAGTGAGCTTACGCAAACTAGGTGAGAGACGTAGTACACACTAGGCTGTATGGTCTAGCCTAGTGCTCCTAGGTTCCAAGTCTGTGCAGTAGGTTACTACACTGAATACTGGAAGCCATTGTAACACAATGGCAAGAATTTGTGTATCCAAACACATCTAAACATTGAAAAGGTACAGTAAAAATATGGCATTCAAGACAAAGTGTGTGTGTGTATCCACATTGGAGGGGCAGGAGGATGGCTGTGAAGGAGAAGCCCGCAGCAGGGAGGGAGGGAGAATAGAAGGGAGGAAGGAAGGAAGAAAAGGGGAAAGAAAGAGAGAGCAGAGATAGAAAGAGACCCAGAGAGATAAAGCTTGAGAAATAATAAAAGGGAGAGGGAGAGGAGCTAGAGAGAGGAAAGGGGAGAAGAGAGAGAGAGAGAGAGAGAGAGAGAGAGAGAGGCTGGGGGGAAAGAGAAATAAAGAGAAGGGGAGGGAAGGGAAGTGAGTTTGTGTGCAGGGCTCCCCTGCTCCCAGTCTGCTCCCCTTCCTCCTTTGCCAACTCAGGCCCAGCCCAGGGAGCTGACTGTGGACAGCACACTGAGCCTCATTCTCTAGTTAAACTACCCAGAGGTGGCAGTAAATCCACCATCGTAGTGGGCTCCGGCCTTTCCTTTCCTTCCAATGACACTTCAGTCAACGAAGGACCACACAGGTGACAGTGGTCCTGCAAGGTTATGATGGGACTGAAAAATATCTATCGCCTAGTGGGCTAGTAGCTGTCATAAGGTCTTCCCAGAATGCATTGTGCAGGTTTCAGTCTCTGGGTAGTGATGCCCTTGGCTAGAAATACCTGGGGATTCTTACCTGGGGCCCCGAGCTTACCATGGACATTTATCTCCCCTTTCTAAACCAATGTGACAACCAACCGGCTCTTGGGGTTCTTATTACCTTGTAAGGCGTCATTCAGAAATAACTGTCAGGAGATTGAAGAAAAAAATAGTTTATTACTTACGGGCCTTGGAGCATCCAGACACACCAGGAAGCACAAAATGAGGTGCAGGCATGGGGTTCTGCTTTTTTGGGGTTCCAGCGTGGGGGTGCTTAGGATTTTGTAGGCTCACGCTTTACTGGTGAATTTAAAACATAAGAATGAGAATTTAAAGCACAGAGAAGAAAAAACCCCACAAAAACAACAAGTAGCCCAAATGGTCAGTTATCAAAATCAAGATCTCCAAGACAAAGGAGCTGGGTGGGGGGTAGGCGGCCTGGCTCTTTATCTAGTCCTGAGGCTGGCAGTGTGCTCATTCCAGACAGCCTTGCTTGAAGGGGATGCCTCTGCAGTCAAAGCTTAAATCAGGCACTTGCATCACAAAAGGAAAAGCCAACTGTCAGGGCTCCCCCTGGGATTCCTCAGGTGTTTGTGGTGATGCTGGTGTGAACAAAGCTCCTGCACTACCAGGCATGTTAACAGTATAATCACAGTGGTGGCCTATATGTAGCACCTACGTTTGTATATGTGCACTCTATTCTGACGTTCGCACAAGAAAATTGCCTTACGATGCACTTCTCAGCGCGTATCCCGGTTGTGAAAGGGCACGTGACTGTAATTGCTCCCTCTGTCCCCGTGGAGCCACGCAGGACGGCAAGGTTGGGTAGGTCACAATCAGACCATATGTGCAATCCATCTGTACTGCGAATGGGGAGAGTCATGTCCTATGTTTCAGAGGGAAGCTTAAGCGGAGTTTTTGTACATTTCAAATTACATAGTAGTCCATTTGCTACCAGAGCTATAAATTCTTTCAACCATTAACCTGAAACAAAACTTTGGCCTCATATTTATCTTCACTTAATTTCTCCTTAAGCATCTCAGTAATAGGGTGATAGAATAATTTAATTTCTTTGAGACTTAGGCTAATGTGATTATTTTGCTGTGGGTCTTCATTTTCCTAGAGTTCTTGATTCTGAAGCTGAGGCCATGTGGATCGGCTCTTCCTGAGAAATTCACCTGTCAGTTATGGAAAGATCAGCAAATGGGAGATGATGGTCTGAGGCAGTGGACCTGGCCTGGAATCTCAGCTCTGTCTTACGCCTCTGCATACCTTGTTACTACCTCTCTAAGGCATATCCTCACCTTAGTGAGGAGACTACCTATATTTTGTGGGGTACGTATGAGGCTTAAATAGACGTGTGAAAAGTGGACAACAGTGAATGGAGCTATATAAGCCCACATACCTCTATACCACACACACACACACACACACACACACACACACACACACACACACCCTAACTGGTGATGTCGAAGGCACCAATTTGGATTATCTTCCTTAGTTTTTCTTTAGATTTTACTTTTCAAAAATCTCATTTGTCTCCATCCACCCTGAAAGCAGAAATCTCTTCAAGAGCCATTTAATATTGTTGGAAATTTCCAAGTAATTCCATCTAAGAATTTGTCGGCAGGATGCTATAACAATTACCTTGAGTTTTGTTAAGATCTTAGCTGCTCCTCCGCAGCGCACAGCAACTCGTGCTATGTTCATTATGTGACATCATTTCTCTTTGAGTTTCTGTGAGGACAGATTTTAGTTCTGTGAAGGCAGGGTGCTGTCAGTCCTGCTCACAGCTGTATCTTCAGCACTAAGCACATGTGAGCTAAACGAACAGTAGGAGTTGAAGAACTGACTAAATGATTTGAATAAGTAAATTGGTGGTGTGAGAAAAACCCTGCAAATCTACCTGGGTGCCCTGAGAACATCTCCTACAGGCTGGTAAGCTCATGAAGGCTATTAGTAACTCATGGCTTCAGAATCGTTCAAACTAAAGTATTAGGTACTTCAGGCCTAAGACATTGTGATTTTATACAGCTCTGAGGAAACCAGGTCTGGAGGCAGAGGCCAATTAAAAAAAACCTTTGGTCTGGTCTGGGTGTGTCCTTTTAAAAATTATAATGAAATTGGGTTTTTCCCCTTCTCTAAACTCAGAGTGAATATGTGTCAAAAAAATAAAAAATAAAAATCAAACTTCTTCTAAGATCAATGTCACATTGCATCGGAGAAATGAGATTTGTTAAAATTCTATCACAAACAACTCTTGAGCATCAGTATCTATAGCACCTATATAGGGTATCTGTCCATCTTTGCCAGTTTAAACTTTTAAGATTCCATGTGGTTTAACAACTTCCAGTCTCTCAGTCTCAACATGGGCAATGATGAGCTTAAGTGAGGGCTCAAGACAGAGGGCATCCTGGCCTCTCTTCTTTTTCAAGTAACAGAAGCTAATTCAACCAATCCCATTTAACAAATAATAAATTTATTAGGTGCCTACAAGTACAAAACACTGGAAGCTGCTGTAGGAGGTTATAAAGACATGCAGGAGAAGAGCCCTGCCCTCAAAGAGCTTACAATCTAGGCCGTTAGTCACAATTAGTAAGTTGTGGCAGTATCACTTAGGTGACTTAAGCAGAGTTCTTGCAAATGTTCACATCCTTTGAATTCTCCTCTTGTCAAATATGTAAGGAATCCTTTCAACAAGAAAGCCAAACAGTGGGAGAGAGACCTTTTGTGGAACGAATCGGTGACCTTGGCTTTGCTTATGAGCATCTTTTTGCGGCTGTTGCTTATTCTCAGCACAGTTTCCTAACGACCTTTGTTTGCAGAGCATCTCCATGCTTCCCGAACCTTCACCAGGGTTTCCTGTTTGTTAGTGAGTGGCTCAGCTGCAGGTTGGCCTTGGAATGATTGGCAGTCTGATTTTCCCTTCAGCAACTCTATGTTGTCACGTTAGTTGATGTTAGAATGCGATGCCTTGCAATCTGTGGTTTTCAGGGTGGGAGTGAGATGCAATACAAAAGAGAGCAGGCCAGACTTTTCCCTTAAACATTTAATAGTGCACTTATCGATTATATTCTGTACAGGTATAGAGCAAGTTATAAACCTCTTCTTTCATTTTTCTTTTTTCACTTAGACTGTATTCATGTAAAGTGTATTTACATTAGGAAAAGAAAAGACTTGAGGTACAAAACCCAAAAGAATATCTGAGGTATAAATACAAGTATATTTTAAATAATAATCTTTATCATGCTTAATCTATGTTTGAAAGCACAGTGGACATGTGTACATGTATCTTAATAGAATGGTATATACAACATACAATCTTACAAATCTGAAAATTGAATATACAAGTATATCTTCACGAGGAACACTGATATCCAAAATACTCAAATTTTAACACTCTAATCTGTCCCCCACCCCAAATTCTTCAAAGAACCTTTGAAATAACACTGATAATGGTAACTAAATTGTTAAAACAAAATAAAAATCCTTCTTAACAACGCTCATTCATACATTATTCACTTTGATCAGCACTAAATAAATTCACTAATACTGTCTCGAGTCAATCTTTACCATTCCAGTAAAACCTGTAAAAAGACCACCCTTCCAAAAAACTGTGCTGGGGTTCTGTTTTTTTTTTTACTATGATAACTACTTGTCATTGTCACTAAAATACATTCCAAGGGAATCATTATAAAGGAACAGAAAAAGAAAAGGTAGGAAAAACAAACCAAAAAAAGTCATTAAAATCAGAAAACCTATTTGCTGTTAAGAGCAAATCTAATTAATAAACATGTTCAGCTTTCAGAAATGCTGTCAAAAACAACAAAGGACTTTTGTGATTGGGTTAAATCTACAGGGATTTCCTTGGGACTTACATAGTTTGCTGTGCTCCCATACATAGTGTGCTTAACGAGTTTCTGTTATAAATGTGAAAATGCAAAGAATTCAGACAGGTAAAATGTTTTGATGCTTGATTCACAAGTAAATGGTGGAGTGTTCAGTTTTTACATCTCAACTGATTTTAGACAAAAACAAAAACAAAACTGTGTTTTGGAGCTACTGTTGTTTCCCCAAAAATAAGACCGGGTCTTATATTAATTCTTGCTCCAAAAGACGCAGTAGAGCTTATGTTCAGGGGATGTCATCCTGGAAAATCAAGCGAGGGCTTATTTTCCGCTTAGGTCTTATTTTCAGGGAAACATGGTAGTATGGGGGAGTTTTCATCCCTTAATTAGCCTATCCTGGTTCAAAACGACATCATTATGTGCAATCAGGTCGAGAGATAAACACTGTGTTTGAAATGGGATAGAGTAAATTTACTACAATTGCTTTTAAAGTAAAGAAGAGGTTGATGGATGAATCTGTTTTAAAACTCAGGGAAAACAAATGGACACGGATGGGTTGTTCAACCACCCCCAAATAAATGGGTTCCCTTTCTGGTTGGAGGCACGGGTAGTCAGATATTCCAGGTTAAACTGAACCTGATGTATCAATATCTTTCTTGGAGGCATCTCAGTGTGCCAGACACTGCATCCCAACTCTTACATCTATGCCATTCAGCCAGCAACAAACACACATACACACACTTCTCTGTGCAAACCTTTCTTTGCTCATCTCAGTGAGAAATCATGTCAAAGAGTACCAACTATTCCAGTGGATACGCCAGTCCCTCAACACGCTGCAAATAAAATGACATAGGTACACGCACACCAATAGCACAAGAGAATGAAGTATCTTCATTATCTTCCGTAATGTATTTATAGAGTTTTGCTTCTCAGAAGCAATTTGCATAAGAATACATTTCTTTCTTTCTTTCCTTTTTTTTTTTTTTTGTTCAGTCTTATATATTCCAGTCAAGGCCTATACCATAGACCTTAAACAAACAGGAAGCAGCTTTAAAAATGTATCAAATTGCTACAGTCAATTCCTACACTCCGACTTGTAGTTTTGTTTCAGGATTAGATGCAGAACCCGTTCTTGCACGGACTGGCCAGGGTTCTAGAAACAAATGCCCAGATGGTGGACACGGTGCTCTGCTTCAGTGATCACCTAGATTTGGTGTCTTTGGTTTCAATGTTCTGATTACAGAAAGAGTCTCGGATCTTTACAACTTCAGCTGCACACAAATGTCCGAAAGATTTCGTGTACCACTCTGGCATGTGGCCCCTACAAGAGAAAGGAAAAGCAGGTGAATTCTTCAAGTTGACAAGCCCTGAACTAAGCTGAAGGAAATTTTGAACACATTTCCATTTCTTGATCAGCACAATGTGTAACTAAAGCTTACTCTTATTGTCTTCCGGCACCTCCATTACACACTTGGAAATGGAAGTTTCTCAAGGAACAACATATTGAGTACAGACACGGAGAGAAACTTTTCAGGGAAAGCTTTGGCATGTACAACAAAAACAGAGCATTTAGATACTTGGAGAAGTACTGAGATGGAAAGATTTCAAATGAGAATTTAATTTAACGTGAGGGCCACTTTGGAAAGTTTTCAGAGGTTCACTTTTTTTTTTTGTCTGCATTGCTACATTTCACAAACTTTCTCAGATGAATGCACATTGATCCGTGGCACAGAGTGTAGGCCTGATTATTACTAAAAGGGCATGTCACATTATTCAAACATCTTTGAATATAAAGTGAGAAACATCTGCTTGCTAGTTCAAACTCTCATTTCTTGTGGTTTTTTAAAATTAAATTTATTGGGATGACATTGGTTAATAAAATTATATAGGTTTCAAGTGTACAATTCTATGATACATCATCTGTATATTGTATTGTGTGTTCACCATCCAGAGTCAAATCTCATTCTGTGGCCATATAGTTGATCCCCCTTACCCTTTTGGATCTTTCCCTCTCCCCTCTTTCCCTTTGGTAACCACTCAACTCATGTCTGTGTCTATGAAATTTTTTGTCTTGTTCATTTGTTGCTTTCAGTTTTATATTTCACATGAATACTTCGAAGTCATATGGTTCTCAACTTTTTCCATCTGACTTATTTCTCTTAGCATGATAATCTCAAGATCCATCCATGTTGCAAATGGCACTATTTCATCTTTTCTCACAGCTGAGTAGTATTCCATTGTGTATATGTACCACAGCTTTATCTTGTGGCTTTAAATTCATGGCAGACCCACGACATCCACATTGCATTAGTAGCACATTTTCTAAAGGATCACAATTAGGACGTGGTAGTCAAAAGACCCAGAAACATGAAGGTGTTACTTGGTAAGCACCACTCTTCATAGAGTAACCAAGATACAATGATGTATTATTCATTTAAGCCATTTTTTGCATCAGACAAAAAGGCTTAATGTTCTCCATGACCTTGACCATGTCAAAAAATCAGAATCAGAACATACCTTAAGTCAGCTCTGCACATGTAGGTGAGTTTGGATTTCCCTGACCCGCAGGGCTCGATCAGATACCTGGACAGGAGCACGTTGACCCTCACCCCCACCACAGGGGCCCGGTCGTGATCCACAGAGGTAAGTAAGAGGGCACATGCCCCCTTGGGTAAATTTGTCCTCCATGTCCTGTAGAGACAAAACCGGAGGGAAAAAATGGAATTTCCTGGAAGCCAAGTTTAAAATGGGGTCTCACCCTTAGAGGAGACAGCTGAAGGGTGGGATCAGTGGCTGTGCTGTGGGACCCCGCCTTGGGGAGATGGCACTCTCTGAACCCTTGTGCAGGACTCCTGAATGAGTAACTCTGTATAGAGCCACCTCTACAGTGGGTGGATATGCTCACACAGTCAGTTCTTTGAAAGAAAACCAATTTGAAGTGTGACAGAAAACCATTTTTATATTTTACAAATATATTAGAACATGAACATCCAAATGAATGTTGCTCTGTTGGAAAAGTTCTGGACTAACGATGTGACACTTCCTCAAAGATTTTTGGAATTCCTTTTCCAATAATGTCTCCAGAGAATTATGAATTAGATGTAAATCAGCTGTAACCACAGCTCTCTTGGAACCCAAAGGTTATTTCCTGGCTTATGCATTCGCTAGCTATTTCTAATGAGAAAATTTAACCTAAAAGGGGCAAGAATCTGCTACCAATAAGAACATTCAACTGAAAGCCCCTCTCTTTCTGAGCTCAATTCCAAAAGAGTTCCAACCATTTACAGGGATACACACACACACACACACACACACTGTTGGAATAAACACAGATATGTTTCCCATATTTGGAAGGGTTCAGCACTCTTGTGGAGGCATATGTTCTATTTTAAACAATTTTACCATCTTATGACATTCAGTGACATACAAGTTCATCCATGCCACAATAATCAGTTTGGAAGCTCTCACCTCAAAACAACATAGTCCCGAGCCGGATGGGGTGCCATGCTGTTTTGGACATATTGGTAAATTTCAGTTTGACTGTCCAGGATTTCAATTACTTTTGAATCCAACAGGTCCACATCCCACAGGTGCTGCTCCTTAAGTAGGCGCTTTAAGATTTCCTCAGGCACAGCAGGGACTTCGATGGTTGCCCTCCAAAGCCTTAGAGGGGGTCCTTCACTCACCTGAAAAAAGCACATGTTCTCCAGTGTTAAGACAATTCACACACACCTACACTTTGAAGACAAATTTCTGGCTGGGGACATGGTCATATGGTTAGAGGCTAGTAATTATCTATGACTTTAATAGGTTGTCATCCCCGAGGATAGTGAAGGGCGGGTCAGAAAGTGAACAGAACCGCTGGTGGCACTTCAGGACAAAGTTGTTCCTTCTGTTTTCCTGGGACCCATATGAGGGTCAGTGCAATAAAGTCAGATGATGTATTTGAACCCCAAAGCCTGCATGGCCATCCAGATTGCTCTCATTGTTTCTGAGACAGTAGCAACAAATACCTCATATCCTACTAAGCCTTATAACATACACCTGCCTTCAAGGGGCTTTCAGGCCTAACAAGGTAATTTCCCCCCCAAGTGCTTCCTGCTCATTAAAGGGTCAAGAGTAGAGTGACTCAGAACACAGGAGAGTGAAGGGGATTCTGACCAAATTATGGAAAAATCTAAGCATGTCATAAAATGCCCTATAGCCCAATGTCACTAGGGAAACATTCTAGGGAACTTGCGTGTGATTCTATAGAACCAAAGGATTGCATTAGATAGTTTGATTCCTCTGACAAGTGTTAGGTGAGTATTTCTCACTAGGCTGGTTTCTACTCTGAATCAAATAACCTGGCTGCCCAGCTCTGCAAGGAAGGGAATAGGTGACAGATCTCCACAGAGAGCTGTACTGGCAAAGGGGTCTCGTCTCTGATGAACCCAAGTCCTGACCACTGGAATTCAACTGGCTGACAACAGGGAGATGACTTACCTTCTTGTAGGACAGCTCAGCCTGCTCAGATGTAGAGTAGCTGACCCAGCCTTTAAACTTCTCCTTGACCTCTTTAAACAGGCTGTCCATGCAGTCCTGGAGGAAGTGTTGATAGTCAGCTGACTCGTCATTACAAAGGCGTCCTAATGCTTCTAGAGTGAGAGGTTTTAGCTCTTGTTCAGTATAGGAATTCCGACATCGGCTCATTTCCTCAGGCACCTGTGAGGGATGAGAGGGACCAAAAAGAGGTTATTTAGTCTGCCTGTGCTCATTCTCAACACCCATAATGGAAATGCCACAGATGGAGGGGTGTCCCTGCCCACCTCACATGGTATCGCGAGGATACAAACCATCTTCATAAAGGTTTCTACAAAGATGATGGTGTAAGGTATTCTTCTTTGGAAAGGTACAGTATGAGGGTGAGTGACTAAAAAGCGCTTACATTGATGAAAGCACATTTCTCAGACACAGAACTTATTTCAGATAATTTGTTGCTTTCGCTTTTTTAAGTAAGGGGGTATGGAGGCAGGCAATTTAGTTAAACATACTAAATCTAATGAACTTAAACATTATAATATATATAAATAAGACATTCTCAGGCTATGTGTATAATCTCCAGCTGAGGTAAGATATGAACAAGCATTACAACTAAGATTTCATCTCTATTCACATTATCCTTAGTAAATAACAAAATTTCCCAACTCTTTACCTGGAAAAGCTTCTTGCACTCAGCAATCATATGGGCCAGCCCTTGAGTGGCAGCGAGGTTTTCATTCAAATCTTTCTGATCGGGTTTGCCCAAACTTTGTTTTCTTTGCATTACCCTAGGTAGAAGAAATAAAGAGGGGGAAAGATTAAAATATTTATATATTTTCAAATCAATGAATTAGTCGAGGAAACCCACAGGAGAGGAAAAAAACATTTCACTGGAGCCTATCTGTCATTAAAGGGTTCAAGAGAGCTTTGCTTTGGCCACTAGAATTTCTCAGCTTTATCAACAAAACACAAAAACATGAAAGAGACTGTTTTTAATGAAATCTTGGCTATTTAAAGTTGTCACATGAAATAGGTTCCTATTTAAGTAGGGCAGCTTGTACGGTCTATGTTTGTGTGGTAGGGAGGAAGGAAGGCAGCTAAGAGGGGGGTGTGGGTGGGAGGCACTGGACATTGGGGTAAATAGTGTCACTATTCTTCCCAGTTTAAATAAACAGGACCCCCCCCCCCCAAAGGTGAAGGGAAAATCTATGGTTTCCTAAAGGTGTTGCCTTAATCTTATCTGATCTCTCTCTTCTGCTCATCTCTGATCTCTATCCCATTCAAGTGGGAATGCCCCATTCAATGATTAGGATGAGTTAAAAGGGTATTTAATCTCTGCACGGCTTTCAGAAGCAATGGTAACTTTGACTAGCACAACTAGGTCCCATGCTTCTAGCTCAGAAAAATTTGTCAAGTTCCTTTAGAGCTGAAGGAACAGGATCAGCTGGATGGATTGGCATGTGGGGTTAAGGCCAGTTAGAACCTCCTTTTACACACACTCCACTAGGAGGTCTTTACGTGAAATATTCGTGTAAGTCAGCAGCTCCAATTAGCTCTACCATTTCTTCTGTCAGACAAGGACAGTTCCCTATTTAACTGACATCCCCTACAGTCTCACTTTCCTCTATTGTAAAATAGATACCGACAGTATCTTCACCTCCTATGCTTGTTATGAGGATTAAATGAGAATTTAAGGAATGTCAAGGGTGCAGTCCTGTGCCCGGGACAGAATCAGTGCCGAACAAGTATCAGCCTTTGTGCTTTTCCAGGTTCTCTGACTTCTCCTACAGCCACTTCTATCTGGTATACATCTCAGGAGAAACTTTGCAAACAACTGGTTTAAACCAGGTCCTCACTTTGAGGCTCAACCTTATCCTTAGTTCTTTTAGACCCGGCTACTTCCTTTCAACTATCAGCACAGGCCAGGAGCTTGGCTTTACTGGCCATGAAGAAGCCAAGGCAGCAGGACTCTTATCCCCCCGTCCCGTTGTTCAGGTCGGTAAATCTGCAGGATTCTTTGCTGGCAGAAAGTACGGTGACAAAGCTACAGACGGCAACTGGGGAGTGTCGGGCAAACATCTCCTATAGAGAAGCACAAATCCTGACCTCTCTCCCCAAACCTGGTGGTAACTAGATTGCCCAGGAAGTCACACTCTGAGAGCTGAGCAGAAAGAAAGGAGGAGGGCAGGAGAGGTGTGTGGGCTGTGAAGAAAGGAAGGAGGTCCAACTCCTTTTGGCTTGATTCAGGTATGAATCCAACAAGAACACGGCGACAACCCTAGAAGGAAAGGGTGGGCAAGCACATGTCCTCTGAGCGGTACCTTGGAGAAGAATTCTCTCTCTTCAGGGTGTTGAGGTGGAAAAGGGAAGGCGCTAAACACACGGCCAGGTTGGTGGGAGTCATCTGGTTTTCTTTCACAGCTGCTGTGACATCGCTTAAGAAATAAAGGAGCGTCTGTAGAACCTCCCGGTTCTCATCAGGCAGGAGCATAATGGCGGCCTTGATTGCCTGGAGGCGCTGGTCCTTGGGCACATCTGCACAACACCAGCATTTTCCCCATCAATTCAGTGATTTTCCATGTACATTGCAAGGAAACGTCCCAAAGCAAACACATCAGCATCAAAGACCTCAGCCCCGTCCTGAACAAGCACTTGCAGAAAGTGTACTCAAGGTTAATATGGAAGAAATTAGGGTTGCCACCAGCGTCACTACCCTCAAGTATTTCCTGCCTGTGGAGGAGTTAAAATATTTTAAACACCCACAATGCCAACAGACTCCTAAATCCATCTCAGAGTTCAACTCCAGATGAGGCCTGTTCTTTTAGTTTACAGAATACTTTTTTCTTTTCTAAGTACTTTTTAGAAATCCCTAATTTACCATTCTCAACGAAAACATTATACACTTATACTTTTGCTTAGTTTCAATGAAAAACCTTATCTAAGATATGTATGAGAGGATAAGAACTGAGATTTCTTAGTCTTGACTACAAAATATTCAGTTATCTCTGGGGACTTTCATAATTTTAAGTGATCTGCTCATTCCTGAAATGGGAAAAGGAAGCGGCTCTAATAGTTAGTCAATTTAAACAGCAGACATATTTAACGAGTAATGTCTTTAAGTTTTAGAAAGCCTACTGAGAGGCTATTATAAAAATACATGCTTGAGAACTAGACCCATAAACGAATACACATGTAGAAAATGCTAAACACAACCTTCAGGTCTCCTTTACCAGGCAAATCTTTCTTGTAAAAGGCATGTGGTGGAAAAATCAAGTCACTCCAATGCAGCGCCATAGGACAAACTGATTAAACAGCTCCATGGTTACAATACATAACAAATACCTTGGTGGGGAAAATGTGACCTGTGTTTTCATAAAATCTGAAAGGATGAAACAAATAATGAAATAATCCAGACCAGCTCCATTTCTCATAAAATAAAGTCCAATGCGCCAGCTAAAGACAATTTGAGCACTAAGAGAAGCTGCTTTCAAATTACATTGCTGTAATGCCACACCGAGCCAAGAAAAACACAAGGCTGTAAAAGCTATAATCCTGATCTTGATCATTAATTTAGACAACTGTTTGCTTTAAGCTTTACTTAAAAGTGAGAAGGGCATGGGTATTGTTTTCCCAAGTATTTCTGGCAGAAGCTGAGATGAATAACAGAAAAAGATTATTTATTCATTTTACAGCAAGATAAAACACACAGACACCTGTGAAATTTTAAACACAACAGGCTCTGCTGGTGAGATGTGAAGCAACTGAAATTTCTACAGACAAGGCAGAGAAAGAGCTTGATACCTGCTCTTTTAAGCTTCCTAGATAACCCTGTGCTAGAAACAAATCCAAGAATGAGCTCCAGCATCACACGTTAAAATTGTACAATTGGTTCAGTAATTAGAGAACGATGATCAGGGATATTTATTTTTGCATTATTCCACAGGTATACAGAAACCTGTCCCACAAACAAGGAGGCAAGGAAGAAATTGATGACATGTGTTTCCAAGAGGTCACACGTGGGTGCAAAAGAATGACATCAAAGGAAGCTGCAGATTTCAGTTGGTCCTACTTTTCCCCACCGCCAGATAGTGTTAAGATCAAAGAACACTCACACTGGTAGATCTGGAGGAAGGTTTCTGAGAGTTTGTTCGTCATTAGCGGCTCAGGAAGATCTCGAAAATACTGCTTCAACATGTCTGCCACATCATAAGCAGACTGGCCCTCATAGTTGACACAATCTATGGCACTTTCATTCATCTGGCGCAGAGCCTGAATCCGGGATTTAACACCTGATTTTCTGAAGAGTCCAACCTGTTGGAAGAGAAACGTTAAGTGTCAAGATGAAAGCAACACGGTCCCTACAGAACTAGAAAAGGAAGCATGCCTCTGAGCTCCCACGATTAAGTGGGACGTGCAGGCAGTGGCTCTCACCTGATCCAGACAATGGTTGCGGAGGTAGCGCATGGCCTGCTGAATGCTCTGGGGCAGGGGCTGTCCTGTGCGCTGCACGTTGACGGTCAGAGGGACCCCGAACACATTCCGGTCCTTGTAGTCTGGAACCTTGATCCTTTTCATGAACTTGGGCACAGCCCTGTGTAAAGAACATTGGGGGCGGGGGGGTGAGGTTTACTTGTCTGTCTACTCTTGTCCATCTCTGCACCTGTGGGCCCTAGATCTGTGCTCCTAAGGTGGCTATTTACATTAAAAGAAAATGACAAAATCAGTTCCTCAGCTGTACGAGCCACAGTTCAAGCACTCACTAGCCATTTGTAGCTGGTAGCTACCATATTGGATGGTACAAATTTAGAACATTTCTACCATCTCAGGCAGTTCCATTGGACAGTGCTGTTCTAGATCGTCTAAGAGTTGGGGCTGTGAGGCCCAGTCACACTTCTTCAGTTGTAGATTTTCCTTCTGCTGTTCACTCTGAGAACTGGGTCTATACTCTTAAGGGAGCTGATGGGCTTTCTTACAAAATGGTGGCACAGGAAGGAACAGAAGAAAACAACACGCAAGACCTTAATGAGGTGCTTCGTGACAGAGTTTGAAAAACAAGTTCCCTTTTGTCCTGCAAACAGACTAGAATCATTTCTAAGCTCGTGATGAGATCCAGAGTATGCAGGGTAAAAAGGATCAGGTAATGCTGGATGAGAAAGCGGCAAATACGTGATGCTGGTCCAACAGAACAACCGACTCCAGAGCTAAACAGTAGGGGCCAAGCTAATGATCCGAAGTCAAATAAATTCTCTAGCTGATGACCCTGAAGAATATAACATCTTTAGGTGTCTAAAGGAAGATGGAAAAGAACAATGAGGGTTTTGTAAGCTTAGCTCAGGCTCCCTGGAGTCTTAAAACCAGGTCCAGCCCCAGCAGTATATGCAACAGCAGGAAACCAATGTCACGCATTTAACGCTGTCAAGCAGAAATTTCAGCTCTACAAACGACCTCTCTGAAGGGGACAAGAAAGGGCCAGGCCAAACAGGAAAAAAACTTTGTGTAGAATTTCTCCCTACTCTGTGGATCCCACAATGTGAGGCTTTTATACTTGGTTTTGACTCCCTGGAAAAACTGACCAGAACTCAAGAAGTACTGTAGACTTTCAGATTCTTGAGGGTTTTGTGGGAAGGGGGTGGGCAACTCAGAAATGAGAATGTAAAACATGCAGTTTTTAAATAGCTAGCCGGGAAAATATGACTCTCCACGCAGAGGAACACGGCAGGAGACAGACCGATTTGACTTCTGAGTCCTTACCAACAGCCTCGACATGGTACTGTTTATAGCTCTAGGAAAGGTGAAACTAAAATGTAGAGCCAAATTTGTATTTCCATACAGTTAAGTATATGGTATCACGGCTATAAGCATGCATAATACTTGCTTTGTCGGGGGAGAAAAGCCCAGCAGTGGAATGTGCAAAGAACACATTACGATCTCCACCGAGAATCTGAAGCATGTGGGGATAAACCGGTCAATACTTATTTCTGTCATTCAGAACAAACAACTTCTGTATTTAGCAAGGCTCACATAATAACAGCCTTTGAACAGGAGGTGCTTTGATGCTGAAGTTAAACTCACTACGAGTCCTGAGGAGAGGCGGAGCCGGAGAGAGAAAGAACAGTTACGCTGCTCCACTGACTCTCCAGTAACTCTGCTTGTGCAATTGGATAATAAACACTCAGAGTACTGAAAAGACTTCAGGATACCCAGCTGACACTGCAAAATGTGCCAGGATGTCAATCTAGAGGTATTTCTCTGCTTTGCACTGATAGTAGAAAAATAAAGATATGCACGTATTAGATCATACCCATGACCTATCTGGCCCACCAGTTGTACACAGCAAGGGCCATATTTTCTAATTATGGGCAGTTCATCCAATAAATTTTATCTTCATGTATACTTTAGTTATAATAGCTTACAACAGTGAATTCCTTAAATTTATTAATCACCGTTTAAGAGTTTTTGTTGGAGAAAACATTACCTAAAATCTTTAGCACAGGTAGATTTTTGAGTGATGCTATAAATGGTCACATCAAAAATGACTTCTAAAAACATACAATAGGGTTATAAAGCCAATTACTGTATATCAATTACTGTATTTCAAAGTTGGTCTCATTACATTATACGATCTAAAAAGCTTTCTTCCTCCTTCTTTCCCTCTCTCCCTTCCTTCTTTACAAAATATGATCTGACACTGTACATACATTTACCTATGGTGGGCTATTCCTACCACCGGGAAGGAAGCGCCTGTACAACTCAATGGAAGAGTAACGCATTCTTGCCCTCTCAACCGGCAATTTGTCACACAGAGAGCTGCAAACTCAATCAACCGACCCCGATGGTAATTCCCTAAAGCTAAACTGGCTTAAGCAGCATCAAACGTGGCCTCAAGAAGGCAGAGACTGACTGCATGAGGATGACAGACTAAAGACTTGTATTAAAAAGGACAGAACTGTCATCTACTCAGTGTTGAGACAGCCTGAGCAGCTGACCAAAAACATTTTCAGTGATAGTTTATGGAGCAGTTTAAAGTCTTACCAAAAACATTTTCAGTTATAGTTTACGGAGCAGTTTAAAGCCTTACCAGCTGAAACCATGCTTATTCGAAGGTGTGTATTTCTCCAGCAGGGCGGTTAGCTTCAGGAGTGAGTATTTCTGCAGCAGGTTCATCTGGGCCACAGACTGGCAGTTAATCTGCAGCGACACAGAGTTTAAGCTCGGCCGATGAGAGCTCTGGAAACTGTGCCATCTCAGTCTGTGCCTGCGAGAGAAGAGAAGAGGACGTCAGTGAGCCCGGGGCTTCTTCACTGGTAGTCACAAAATTTGCACTGGGCTGCTCGCTGGCATCTGATCTGAGGAACTGAGAGGACTCAGCTTCCATTACGTTCTTTTTACATCCCCTCCCCCAGTAAAACAAAAAAGAACATAAAATTTACCATCTTAACCATTTTGAAGTGTACAGTTCAGGGCATCAAGTACATGCACCATGTTGTACAACCATTCCCATCATCCATCCACAGGAACTTTACTTTCTCTTCTCCAACTGATCGTCCGTACCCATTAAACAATATCCATTCTTTTTGGATGTTACGGTTTCCCGGTCTTTCTTAGGCACTTACATGGCTACCAATGCCAGACTGAATCCCATTTCCCCTCCACAACACCTGGAAGCCGTCCTTTTCTGACACCACCCCTCCCCCCCGAACTGGAGCGGGAACAAAAGCTCTTACCTATTGGACCTTGTCAGCGAGGCCCCAACCCCAGAATCTCTCCTCTCAGGGATGTCGGAGGGCTCTTCAGGTTCATTCAGTGAGTTGCCTGTGCTGTCTAGGTCACTGGGTGTGGCTCGGTCGTGGTCCACATCCAGGTGTATCTGTTTGGGAGAGGATGGGCATGGAGAGACCGAGTCCAGGGCTGAGTCTGAGTCTCCCTCATCTGAAAACTTCTCTGACCACTGGTTGACTATCTTCTGCATCCCATTCACGTGGTAGAGAATGTCATCCAGCTCGGGGAATATGTCCTCGTTCTCTAGGTCGGCCAGGTCTCCTGAGCTGGAATAGAGGATGGAGCCGGGCACGTTGTCATAGATACTCAGGCGGCTGCTCATGGAGCTGGAGGAGTTGCGTCTCTTAAGCTCCTTGGGGCTGTCGTTGCTGTTTTCCCTCCGCAGGCTGATGTGGCCGGGGCCGTGGAAGCTCCCAGTCCTCCAGTTCACAGAGCTGTTGTTCCCTGAGGGAGAGAAACTGCCATTGGAAAGGGCCTTGGGGAAAGTGCCAGGCTTGTGGTCTTCTGGGATGTAGAACACCGTGTCCTCTGGGTAGCTCTCGCGGTTTCTGAAGTTCTGCTCCACAACGTTGTTGAATGTCGACTGATTGAAGGGATCGAAGCCCTCTAGGTACATGCCCACCCGCTTGTTGCAGGCACTGAGGCTCCGGGTCCTGGTGACAGGGCTGGGGGTGCTGACGGCGCTGCTGGTTTCAGACTGGCTGCTGCTACTGCTGGTCTGCGTGGAGTTGGAAACGCTCCTCTTTCGTACCATGGGGACGTTAATGTGGTTGCCGTTGAGTGCGGAGATCTCCACGCAGTTCAGCTGCTTTAGCTTCTCCTCGTCCATCCCCTCCTGCAGAATGGGCCCGCTGATGATCAGCCCCAACTTGGAAGGCGCCTTGTGCTTGCTGTGGTGGGAGCCCTTCAGCTTTAGGCTCTCCATGCGTTTCAGCAGACTTCGGGTCTTGGACTTGGTGTTTTTCTCGTGGCCTTTCATGCTAAAACTGAAGCTGGACAGTTCCTTGGGAGAGGGCAGGCTGCAGAAAGAGTCATCATTGCCGACAAAGTTGCCGGAGGAGGAGCAGACGCTAATGACGGAGTTAGTCCTGGGTGTCGCAGCGTCTCCATCAAGGGGCACATGGGTGGGGAGGCTGCTGGCACTGCTCAGGCTGCGGACAGAGGCCACCTCCTGACGCTCACTGAGGTCTGTCAGCATGCTTTCGTGGCTTGGGGCGTTCTTCAGATGGGGGTCCTCTGGGGACCCAGGGACTGGGTCCTGCTTTGGAGAAAAGACATCAAACTCTTCAAGTCGGGACCACCTCTTGCTGTCCCTCTGGAAAGTCCACTTGCCACTTATTGCACAAGGCTCATCCTCGTCTGAATCCTCACTCTGCAAAGAGAATAAAGCCATTCATCCCTGGGACTGGCAAACAGCAGGCAGGGAGTAGGACATACGGG
This sequence comes from Rhinolophus sinicus, assembly GCF_036562045.2. NCBI lineage: Eukaryota > Metazoa > Chordata > Mammalia > Chiroptera > Rhinolophidae > Rhinolophus > Rhinolophus sinicus. Next base: position 68,887,788 of record NC_133754.1, read on the forward strand.
CCCAGGGGGCTAGGAGACTGCTCGTAATACACCAGCAGGGGCAATTCCCCCTTATATCTTTATTTTATTATTTTTTTTAAATAACAGCGATGTATGTAAAGAATGTTACAGGAAAAAGCCTGATCAAGTGTTTCAAGCTAAATAAGTTATTTTATGGAAACTCTGGGATCTATAGGCTGTTCTTTAATTGCTCACAGAGGAAACCTCTGAGATCTGTGAAAATTCCAGGCATGCAAAATATTTTGAACTGGAGTCAGCAATGGGTAGGTCTCCCTCTGCTCTGCCTCCAATTTTGCTGTCTGTTGACAGTGTGTGTTTATATTTCCTTTTGCAATTAAAAAGGTAGTTTTCCAACACTAAGATGGGTGGTAACTAAAGTCTCTAGCCACCCTAAAAGTTCATAAGGTTTCCCAACAGACTAACGGAGACACCAAGCGAGGTAGTAAAGCCATCACATCTCTTCAGTCCAATACTTTTTATCCTCTTACCTGTTCTTTCTCGTTCCCTCCTCCACCCAGACACTGGGTCTACTGCTAATGCCATAGTGTCCTGTGAAGTTTCAACCTCAGACGCGCTCCAGGCAATTTAACAAGGCTTCACAAATACCCAGTCCTGACAGCACGTAACATTTACAAACACTAAGTAACATCTTTGCTGATTATGCTTGATTTATGGGCAGGATTCAGGGTTGTACTATGTAACATAAGCCATTGCATCTGAGCCTTTCAGGTGAAGTATCAAAAGGCATGATTCAGTATGATGCATGTCTTTCCCACTGGTGTGGAAACTATCATATGGCCCAAATTTCACAGGACAGTGAGTTGAGAGCGTTAAACGCTGACTTGTATGCTCTTCTCCACAGCTCAGTGGGTGTTAAGGTTCGAGTTCATTTGTTTAAAAGGTTTAACTCCCCCAGGAAGGCAACCTGATGCAGGCCAGGGACTCTGGGCTAATTAAAATTTGTGCTCTGAACAGTCAGAATTATGTTCTCTGACCAGACTTATTCCTGTTTACTCTAATTTGTGACACTCACTCCCAGTACTACACCCACCTCATCTCCTAACATCTCATAAAAGGTCTTCATATTTCATACATAGAAGAAAATACCATCCGATTCAGCTATGTGTCACCATTTGAATAGAATGTGTGGGATTTTCCTGCCCTCCTTTCTCTCCCAATTTCTTTCTGTCCTCCAAAACTCTTATTATTCCTCACTGTCCCAAAAGCCAGCCTTCACTTGAATCTCTGCAGCTTTGAAACATACTGTTATAACTGGGAACTTTAGCTGTACTTTCTGTAGGGAGCAAAGCAAAATCCACTGGGATGCCTTAAGCCCCATGCCTTGAATGTGGAGTTGGCATTGAGTTAATAAGGTGAAAATAGATGATTTGTTCGGATCAAAAACAATAGGAAAACTCACAGCTACAGAAGAGGCTAGCGGTTGCCAGAGGTGGGAGATTGAGGGGATGTGCAAAATGGGTGAAGGGGGTATAAACTTCCAGTTATAAAATAAATAAGTCCTGGGGAAGTAATGTATAGCATGGTAACCATAGTTAATAAAACTGTATTGCATGTTTCAAAGTTGCTAAGAGAATAGATCTTAAAGTTCTCATCATAAGGAAAAAAATGCAACTCTGTGGCGATGGATATTAACTAGACTCATTGCGGTGATCATTTCACAATGTATACAAATATTGAATCATTACATGTACATCTGAAATTCATACAGTGTTATATGTCATTTATATTTCAATTTAAAAAAACAGTAGGAAAAACAATTTATTGGCTGGCTGTACCTATTGGTTTCAACTACATAAGGCTATACAGTCTGTTAAACTTGACTGATTTATAACAATAAAAATGTATAAATTAGGGAACAAGGAAATAAGAGTTTGAAAACCAAAACCTGTTAGAAAACACATAATGCAATTTCTACTCTACCCTATTTCATCTTATGTTATTACACATTTTATATACTTACTTTCTTCCGATGAGGACTAATTTCCAGTTTCATCACCGCACATTTGTTTAAAGTATTTAGACGCCTACAAAGAAAACACATTAGCAAAGATAGGACATCATTGATGGGTGGATAAATATTTTCCCCCAAACAGTTGACATGTTTAATTAGTTTCTTGAAATCCATTAATATCTACATTTTCTAAGAGTATTAGAATCTTTTAAAAATGTAAGTTTTAAAATACCTTTACATT